>NC_091456.1:70651316-70951316 GCF_027789765.1 Dendropsophus ebraccatus
CTTAGTAAAACCATGCTGGTTATCACTTATAATACTATTAGCCACTACATATTCCTGGATGTAGTCCCTTATAAGCCCCTCAAATAGTTTCCCCACAATGGATGTTAAGCTTACAGGTCTATAGTTACCTGGCGAAGTTCGAGAGCCCTTTTTGAAAATCGGCACTACATTTGCTTTACGCCAGTCCCTCGGCACAATACCAGTAAGCAAAGAATCATTGAATATTTCATACAAGGGTAGAGAAATTACAGAACTGAGTTCCCTAAGAACTCTGGTAACACTATTTGCAAATAGAATGCCAAGAGTCTCATTATTATTATAGAGATTTTCTTTAGAAGTTGAAGGGTGGGGGCTGCTTTTAGTGATTTTCATATTTATCTTGACTTTGTGTCTTGCCATGTGCAGTGAGCTGTGGCAATTTTGTGTTTTTGTGTGTCTGCAATTTAAGCCATAGCAACGTGACCTTGTATGAATGATGTTGTAGGAGAGCTGACCCAATTTGTCTAGTGGCGGAGATCGCTCCCCCGGGACGTTATCCCGGAGGAGCGATCTCCGTGTGTGCAGTATAAGTGTAAAGTGTGTAGTATAAGTGTAAAAGTAAAAAAAAAAAAGTATTGTTATAAGTAAAAAGCCCCCTCCCCTAATAAAAGTCAGAATCACCCCCCTTTTATCAGGTTATAAATAAAAGTAAATAAATAAATAAATAAACATGTTTGCTATCGCCGCGTGCGTAATCACATTCCTGATCTTGCACGGTAAACGGCCTCAGCGCAAAAAAATCCCAAAGTGCAAAATTGTGCATTTTTGGTCGCATCAAATCCAGAAAAAATGTAATAAAAAGCGATCAAAAAGTCGTATATGTGCAATCAAGGTAGCGATAGAAAGAACACATCATTGCGCAAAAAATGACACCTCACACAGCCCCATAGATCAAAGGATAAAAACGCTTTAAGCCTGGGAATGGAGCAATTTTAAGGAACGTATATTTGTTAACAATGGTTTGAATTTTTTACAGGCCATCAGATACAATATTATAAGTTATACATGTTGTATATCGTTTAAATCGTAACGACTTGAGGAACATGTATAACAAGTCCGTTTTACCCCAGGGCGAATGGCGTAAAAACACATTTCCCCCAAATAAAAGAAATGCGTTTTTTTTTTTTTCAATTTCACCACACTTTGAATATTTTTCTGGTTTCGCAGTGTACTTTATGCAAAAATTCAGCCTGTCATTGCAAAGTACAATTAGTGACGCAAAAAATAAGGGCTCATGTGGGTCTCTAGGTGGAAAAATGCAAGTGCTATGGCCTTTTAAGCTGAAGGAGGAAAAAACGAAAACGCAAAAACGAAAATTAGCCTGGTCCCGAAGGGGTTAAAAAACACTTAGAATACAATGTTGTTTACTCTGCTTGTATCCAAGCAAAGATACCCTCAAACATTTTTTCCTTTATTGATGAATAAAGGAAAAAATGTCATTTCTCTCTCTTTTTTTTTTTTTTATTAAACTTATGCTATTTAGCAAACAGTAAAAATAATGGTATAGTTTTATGAAAACTGGTTAATAAAAAAAAGTTTCAAATATCCTAAAATAGAAGCAATAAAAAGTAAAACTTGTCCTGTAAAAAACAAGATCTCTTATGGCTATGTGGGCAGAAAGGCAACAACGGTATGAATCCTGCTGGGCGGTAATGAAAAATGTAAGAAAATTGCTTGGTCTTTAAGGTCCAAAATAGGCCGCTCACTAAGAGGTCAACATACATTTCTTGTTTATTAAACATTAGCTGATGTAAGGGATATATTAATTGATTTTTAATTGTTTGATTGAACCATAACCTTGCGACAACTTTTCACAGGTTTATACACCACCATTCTCAAGAATTTATTTTATGTACACTGGCGTAGCTACCATCGAGGCAGACCGCACAAGTGCTATGAAGCTCATGGGGCAGAGAGACCCCCCAGTGTGTCAGCGCAGCTGGCCTGGCAATCCAGGAATGCCAGTGACGTCACTTGTGTGCCGGTGATCTTGAAGGACGAAATGCTGCAGGAGTCACTGGGTCACTTGAGAATGGGGAGGGGGGGGGGGGTTGTACAGGATTCAAGGGGCCCCATACAGTTACTTGCTATGGGGCCACATAAATCCTTGCTACAGTACATCCCTGTTTGTGGACTTTGAACCATGGTCACTTTGCTTAAGATCATTGTTCTGATGTGGTGAAGATTCACATTTCTGGCATTAGAAACTTTAGATACTTTTTACATTAGAAGCCTTAGCTATATTTCTTCATTTTTGCTCAATAGAATTTGAATTTGAATTTGAAATCTATATGGTTATTTGTTTATTTGGAGTTATCTATCAATTAAGCCTGGTAGAGCAGGGACAAGCCTATTGGAACCACCCTGGTAACTTAGTGCTTCATTCCCATCTGTGTTAACAACTTTTCACCCTGAAATGTTTCAGAGTGAATCATAGACCACAGTAATAAGTGGGCCTGTTTCTTTCCAGCCCAGCCACATTCTGCAGAGGGGAACTTGTCGCTCCTTAACTCTTAAAGGACCGGGCCAATTAAAATTTTTGTGTTTTCGTTTTTTTCTCCTTGTGCTTAAAAGGCCATAGAATTTGCATTTTTTCACCTAGAGACCCACATGAGCCCTAATTTTTTGCACCACTAATTTTACTTTGCAATGACAGGCTGAATTTTTTCAAAAAGTACACTGCTAAACCAAAAAAAAAATTAATGTGTGGTGAAATTGAAAAAAAACAAACATTTTTTTTATTTTATTTGGAGGGTTTTTGTTTTTACGCCATTCGCCCTGGGGTAAAAATGACTTGTTATATATGTTCCTCAAGTTTTTACGATTACGATATGTAACATGTATAACTTTTATTTTTAACAAATATATGTTCCTTAAAATTGCTCTATTCCCAGGCTTATAGCACTTTTATCCTTTGGTCTATGGAGCCATGTGAGGTGTCATTTTTTGCCTCATGATTTTTACTTTCTATCGGTTACTTGATTGCGCATATGCAACTTTTTGATCGCTTTTTATTACAATTTTTTCTGGATTTGATGCGACCAAAAATGCGCAATTTTGCACTTTGGGATTTTTTTGCTCTTACGCCGTTTACTGTGCGAGATTAGAAATATGATAAATTAATAGTTCGGACGAATACGCACGTGGCGATAACAAACATGTTTATTTTTTTTATTTTTTTTTATTTTATTTATAATATGGGGAAAGGGGGGTGATTCAAACTTTTATGAGTGGAAGGTTTTTTTTTACGCTTAGTACCTGATAATCTGTACACATGTGCGTAGACCGAGACATATGCTTCTACTCTATGTTTGTTATTTGTTCGTGAATGTTCAGCGAACACAAACTGATAACAAGCTTTCGCTCGTTTTCAGGATCAGAACCGAACATCGCTAATGCTGCCAGTCACCTAAAGTATATATGGAAATTCTAAAAATATATACTTTTTAAAATATAAGTATATTGCAAAGTAATATAACTTTATTAAAGCAGTGTATAATATATATATATATATATATATATATATACACTCACCGGCCACTTTATTAGGTACACCTGTCCAACTGCACGTTACCACTTAATTTCTAATTAGCCAATCACATGGCGGCAACTCAGTGCATTTAGGCATGTAGACACGGTCAAGACAATCTCCTGCAGTTCAAACCGAGCATCAGTATGGGGAAGATAGGTGATTTGAGTGCCTTTGAACGTGGCATGGTTGTTGGTGCCAGAAGGGCTGGTCTGAGCATTTCAGAAACTGCTGATCTACTGGGATTTTCACGCACAACCATCTCTAGGGTTTACAGAGAATGGTCCGAAAAAAAGAAAAAACATCCAGTGAGCGGCAGTGCTGCGGGCGGAAATGCCTTGTTGATGCCAGAGGTAAGAGGAGAATGGGCAGACTGGTTTGAGCTGATAGAAAGGCAACAGTGACTCAAATAGCCAACTGTTACAGCCAAGGTAGGCAGAAGAGCATCTCTGAACGCACAGTACGTCGAACTTTGAGGCAGATGGGCTACAGCAGCAGAAGACCACCCGTTACTAGCATGGTGTACCTAATAAAGTGGCCGGTGAGTGTATATATATATATATATATATATATATATATATGTATATATTTGTTTGTTTTCTTTAAGTCTCATCTTAAAATTAAACTCCTCCTGGGGCTTGCAGTGATCATACTGTATATTTATAGCTACTACTGTAGATAGGTGAAATATTTCCTATGTCAGACAACGCTTTGAACCTATAACACAAAACTGTGTGCTGTACATGTACTTCATCTGCTGTGCAATGTTTGAACAATGCAATTTTTAAAATATACTTTATATAAATATATGTAAAGTGTCATGCCTGTGCTTGATCAGACATCATTGCCATTCTCTAGGGCATGGGACTCCACCTGTTGCAATACTACATTTCCCATCATGCTTGGACAGCCAAATCCAAAGATTTAGCTCTCCGAGCATTATAGGAATTGTGATTTTACAACAGCTAGAGGGCCACAGTTTAAAGACCCATGCTCTAGGGGAAATTATGACCTCTACATCAGAGATTGTGGTTTTGGCCTTAATATTCCATTCTAGGTGTTCCTTGTCTTTATCTTTACTTCAGTTGCCTGTTCCTTGTTTTTTAGTTTTCCCCGCCTTTGTCTTTTACTTAGTAACTAATTTTGTCTGCTGTGCTTTGATGGACAGGTCTTTCCTCCTTTGTCCTTGTTTGCTTTTGTCTGGTCATTGGTCTGTGTTTCTCTGCAGACCAAGTATTGGGTCTGTATTGGGTCCCGTACTTGGTTTCCCATAAAGGAATCTCCATTTCTTTGTTCCGGGGGTCTTGATAGCTCTGTTCAGCTTGATCCAGCATTTTGTCCTGGATTAAATGTTTTCTTATATCCTGACCTTTTTCCTTTTTTGTTGCCTTTCTGTTTTACTGATTCTGTACTTTGCTTTGATCACCGTTTATCTTACTACTGTCTCTGATTTTGTTCTCCGTTTATCTTGTTACCGTTTCTGGATTTTGCCCTCCATTTACCTTGTTACTGTCTCTGACTTTTGTCCACCTGTTTCTGACTACCCATTTTCTTTCTGACTTCGTACTTTGTTGCCTTCTTGGTTCTGACCTTTGCCTGTTATTGTGACTATGCCTTTGTCTGTCGTCATTGTACTTTGCTGGCTCTCGCTCTGTTGCTGACCCAGCTTGTTTGACTATTCTATTCTGTGTCCTGTCTTTTGCCAGTTTTTTTTTTTTTGTGTGTGTGTGTTTTGTCAGTCCTTCTTTTGTCCTGTTTACTTGCATTTCAGAGCAAGAACTGTCACCAAGTTGTGCATAGTCGTTTAGGACCTTCTCTTCAACTAGGCAGGAACAGCATGAGGGGTACTGGCTAACATAAAACTATTACAAATGGATATCCAGGTTATCCAGCATAATTGTTTACTGTAATATTACTAATATTATTTAAGTTACATTTACTGGAGAATATACCAGAGAGGGGTCTTTGATTCCAGGAATTTATTATACTTTATAAAAAGGGGTTGTGCCATGTCCCCACATTCTGCTTCGCCCTGCTGCATCCCTCTCTTGCTTTCTGGATTAGCACAGGGGGAGCTCTTCTGTGTCTCCCTATCATAGCTGATTTTAGGCAATCGCTGTCAACATCAAAGTGAGAGAAGAGATAAACTTTAAAAGAAAGCATTTTTTGTAGTGAAATGCATTTCCAAAATTGCTTTTTTTAGGTGATGGAATACCCCTTTAATTTGAATGAGATTTGTTTTGCCCCTAGATAGACAAAGCAGAAAAGTAGACTGGATTTGAGGGATAGATGTTTTTTCTCCAGTCTGACAAATGATGCTACCATGCAAAATGTAATTTAAGTGTGTGCTGACAATTAAAAAAAAAAATATGCATCTATATATTTAGTTTACTGGGAATTACAGACAGTATAAGAACAAGTGATTTAGTGACAGAAATATTCTGAAATTTTGTTTCAAAGTTCATTCTGAAAAGAAGTATGGAAGAGTACACAAATTACAATGAAGAAAATCATATGTGTAATTAAACACATCTTTAGAAACTCAGCTTAATTGCTTGTCTTGAGGAGAATACAGAAATGGATAGACAATTATAACTTTTGAGAAATTTGTTTTTAAGTTGGATTATATCATGTACTATAGTAATTGTAGCAACAGAATCATTACTTTCTTCACTTGTAAAGTATGAGCTACAGTATAATACTAGGTTTTATGACTGAATCTGTCACAACAATGCATTATTGTTCCAACAGAATAGAGTGGAGAATTTCCTGCATAATTAAAGTTAAGTTACAATAAAGGGAAATGTTCATTCAATTTGGCACAATTTGATAGGCAATGACTATTACTTTTGAAATTGTATTTAAAAAAAAATATGATATTTAAAGCAAAACAGAATTTGTGTACCCAACAATTCTTACTTCATATGTTTTACTTAATAAAAGATGATTGCATATTTGGGCATTTACTTTAAATATTGTATTGTATACGTTTTGACATACCCGACTTGCACATATTTGAAATTTTAAAATGAAAAAGAAAAATAGAATACACCTAAATTGTAACAAATGTTCACTTGAGATGGGGAGAGAAGAATAAAATGAACACTATAAATGAAAGCGTAACTGTCATATTTTTTTTTTATTGCAGAAATCAGTAGTATAAGAGATTTTAAGAAACTCTGTAATAGGTTTTATCAGCCAAAAAAGCCTCCTTCTGTACTCAAGAAGCAATCTCCCAGCCTCCCCCCCTGAATTCTTATCTGTGCATTATCAGGCAAACACGTCTTCATTACAGAGAAGCCAGTGAAGACGGGCTCTGCTCTCTCCATTCTATCCTTATGGAGGGGGGAGGGGCCGAGGGAGATGAGGGAGCAGGAAGAGGTAACATGAAGGTCAGCTGTTTGTAGACTGTCTGAGCACCTAAAACGCAGGATTCAGGGGTCAGAAAGGTCAGTGCTTATCTATGAACTTACTGAGAGAAGATTGCAGGGTGTTGTGCTTTGCAGGACTGCTCCGTGCTCAGTCACTCCTAACAGCCCCTCCCCTCTCCATAGCCACATAATGGACAGAGAAATCCTGCTGCTTCTGCAGTGAGGGGGGAGGCTGGGAGATTGCTTTTTCAGTCTAGAAGGAAACTCTTTTGGTTTATAAAACCTATTACAAAGTTTCTTAAAATCGCTTGAACTGTTGATATTTAATGTTTAAAAAAAAAAAATGACCCTGAAATGACAGTTACGCTTTAAGGAATTAACCAAGGGGTCAAGAATTTTGATAAATGGGGGTTTCAAATATAACCCAAATATAACCTATCTAAAAGATAGAGAGTAACTAGGTAATTGGTATAAAATCTGCTGAATGGAGGACAACTGGATCTTTAACCCCTTAGCGACCTATGACGTATCTGATACGTCATGGTGCCGCGGGGGGTGTTCAGAGACGGGTGCCACCGGGACCCCGCTCTGAATGGTGCCGCTCCCGGCTGATATGTATAGCCGGGGAGCGCCTCTATTAAGCCTCTAAATGCAGCTGTCAAACCTGACAGCTGCACTTAGAGGCTGTGCTCTCCCTGTTCCTGGTGTCTAGTGGGACGGATCTCCCCCCCGCGTTGCAATCACGGGGGGGAGATCCATTCTTCCGCCCGTGTCGGGCCTCAGCGTTGCAATGACGCTGATCCCGACTCGGCAATACATTGCTATGGCCTGCAGCAGGCCATAGCAATGGATCACCGATATGATGGATCATTGCTGTGTATATACACAGCATTGATCTCTATGAGAGATCAGTGCTGTGTATATACAAGTCCCCCAAAGGGGCTTCTAGTTAATGTAAAAATGAAAGTAAAAATTTTCTTTTTATTAATAAAAAATCCCCACCCCTAATAAAAGTCCAAATCACCCCCCTTTTCCCATTTTATAAATATAAATAAACAAATAAATAAACATATTTAGTATCGCCGCGCGCGTATTCGCCCGAACTATTAATTCATCACATTCCTGATCTCGCACGGTAAATGGCGTCAGCGCAAAAAAAATTCAAATTGCAAAATTGCGCATTTTTTGTCGCATCAAATCCAGAAAAAAATGTAATAAAAAGCGATCAAAAAGTCATATATGTGCAGTCAAGGTTTCAATAGAAAGTACATGTCATGGCGCAAAATATGACACCTCACACAGCCCCATAGACCAAAGGATAAAAGCGCTATAAGCCTGGGAAGAGAGCGATTTGAAGGAACATATATTAGTTAACAATGGTTTGAATTTTTTACAGGCCATCAGATAATATAAAAGTTATCATGGCTTAACTAGTAATCTGTGTTTTTTTTAAATTCATTGCGGCATGCATACACACACACACACACACACACACGCACATATAGTCCATACATTATTCAACCCTGGAACACGTCCTAAATATTGTCTAAACTAATCAGAACAGTTTCTTTCTCTGCAAGGCTTTGGAACTCAGTTCATCCTCTTGGCCTTTTTGATGACCCCTTGGGCCTGAGGCATTCTAATATTCCAAAATATTTACAGTTGTCTCTTCACATATACTTGGTGGTATTACATGGGACAATTTTTTAAATTTTCCATTTTTCTATCTATATTATAAAATGATTCTAAAATCTTGCAGTTTTCATTCTCACCACTGGGAATATAACTAAGCTGAGGCTTCCTGTTCTGTCTGTAGTATAAAGAGGAGGCTGCTGTAAAGTGATTTGCACAGCATTGCAGCAACATGTCACTTTTGATACTCTATGGATTGCAGGGTACTGTTCTTAGGAAAAAGGAGGTAATTGGTGATGCTGTGCCATATCCCTTATACTTGGCCATAGAATCTGAATTGATTCGCAAGCAAGTGCTTCTGTAGCTTTATTGCCTCTAGTAATTTTCTATTATTATTAGTACATAAAACGACTCTGTATTCACCAACCCACCCCCTAAACCGTTGGTAACGCCCATTTGATGAGACTAAATACTTACTGGTTGGTTCTTTTAAAATGCACCTGATGCATTTGTTAGAGCAGAAAAGTTTCTTTAAATCTGTAGCAAGTCAAACTGTTTTTGACTACAGTGTCTGTGTCCCAGGTCTGTGATGCCTCTCTTTTCTTCCTCCCCACCCTCCTCATCATTAGGAACATTTCCTGGCAGGATTTCTATTCATCTCTCATCTAAACTGCCCCTGTGTCGCTTTTGCACTGTTTAGGCAAGTGATGAATAGGAGAAATCCTGCCTGGCGGTGTTCCCAATGATGAGTAGGGTGGGGAGGAAGAAGGAGAGGTGTTGCAGCCCTGGGGCAATGACAATCTAGGCCACACCAGTTTGACTCAGCTGCTACAGATTTAAATATCATTTTTTGGTCTAACCAAGGCACCAGGCACATTTTAAAAGAGACGACCATTAAGGATTTAGTCTAATCAAATGAATGGTACTAGCGGTTTGGTGGGGTGGGTTTGTGGTTACAGAGTTGCTTTAAGATAACACTTTCCAAATATTTATGCTACTCTATATGATAGCAGGATGTGATAGAAGACATAAAGTGAGAGAAGGTAAGCTTTTTTTAATTATAAAAGGTGTATAGGATTGGTTATGATAAAGGTTTTGTTAGGGTCCATTTACACAGAAAGATTTGAAGACAAAGCCAGGAATGGATTTAAAAAGAGGATAAATCTTAGGCTTTCCTTTAGGACCTAATCTCTGTTTTCAGTCTGTTCCTGGCTTTGGCTTCAAATCTTTGCAGATAATCTGTCAGATAATCTTTCTGTGTAAATGGACCCTTAGGGGGAGATTTATTAAGGGGTGTAAAATTTAGACTGGTGCAAACTTCCTACAGCAACCAATCACAGCACCTCTTTCCTTTCACCAGAACTGGACGCTGAGCTGTAATTGGTTGCTTTGGGCAGTTTGCGCCAGTCTAAATTTTACACCATTTGATAAATCTACCCCTTAGTATTTAACTATACTGCATGTGTAGCCTGAAAAATGTCAGCCCTTAACTAAATTCAAGGAATTTGAAGCTATCTGTAAATCCCTTTTTTTCCCTCTGCAATCATTAAATGCTAAATATACAACTCAAATTGCATACAGAAAACAGTCCAGCAAGCAGTCGGCACAATTCTCACAAGAGAACTAGCCAGGGGCAAACATATCACATGTTCAGCAGGTTTAGCTGCACAGGAGCTTGAAGTGGCGGAGGGTCCCACTCACACTGCAGTACTGCACAGCTGTCGAGTTCCACCATAGAATTTTCTGCTGGGCTCCAATGCCTGTGCTGTGTATGATTCTCCTGTGTGCAGTGGTCTGTGTCTTTTGCTACAGTGGTCTGTGTCTTTTGCTGCAGAATCCTGCTTATCCTTGGGCCAGCAGCCAGTGTTACCTACCAGAGGGAAGGGAGGGGCTGACAGGCTAAGGAGCCAATACGGCTGCACACACAGCTTGAGCACACTGGCAGCACCGCTGCGGAAGGAAGAATGGGGAGAAGGGTGGTACAGAAGCTGCAGGGCAACCGTGCACAGGCTTCTGGGGGTAAGGAGAAGGGTAAAAGAGTTGATAGCAGCTTCCCTTATTACAGCAGCTAACCCAGCATGAATCAGTTTACTGACTAGCATTCTGGCAAGCCTGAGCATAATGCCAGCCTGAGAGCAGGACAACAACATTGCCAGATAGCCCTGAGTCAGTGTGCCCCCTGACCCTTATTCACATTCTGCAGGGAATCCCTCCACTGGGGGCACATAGCTTCTCCTCTAAAAATGGTAATACAGGTCCAGTGTAATATTCCTGTGGTGCCATCCCCACAGAATCCCCTGTAGCAGCACATACTGAATGTTTTTTTTTCTTCTTCCCCCTGCACTGTCCATAAGAAAATAAAACTAGTATTTCTTTTACAGTTGCTGCTGAAAAATGTGAAACTCCTCTGATCAGTACATATTTTCTGTAAGTCAATAGATGTAATTGTGCTATAATCACTTATTTATATAGGGAAGGAAATTCAGAGTACAATTAGGTCATGGAGGGGCCCAAGCATATATTTTTCATAAGGGACCTCAGCAGTCTGTGTCAGCCCCTGGAACTATCAATCCTAACAACAACACAATGAGAAATAAATTCATGTTAATCCTGTAGCAAGGCATCCAGTATACATATAGAAGATAGAAGTCACGGCCTTCACCATTAGGAAACATAACAAGCTTTATTCGTTCATGGATGAGCTCATCTTTGCATCTATCCATGGACGAATAAAGCTTGTTACGTTTCCTGATGGTAATTGACACAACCTGATTCATCTGTATGTGTTAATGTACCAAAAAGCACCAAAAGACACAAAAAGTGACAAATAATGCATGGGAAAAATTAATAGGTTTTCTATTTTTATTCCTATTTATTTTAGACTGGAGAATCCATCAATACCAATTAAATGAAAAGCAAAAATTTAGTTAATATTTTATTTAATTTTATACATTTTGCTATATATTTTTAAAATTATTATTATTATTATTATTATTATTATTATTATTATTTAATTTTTTTAACAGACTATATTACCCCTCCCCTACCCCTTCCCACCCAATAGAGTATGGGAGGGGGGGAAAAAAAGCATGTATACTTGCAGCAGTCTATTAACTGTATTGTATTCAATGTGACTTTATTTTATCAAAGTAGAACATTGCAAAATGTTCATGGTGTAAGGGTACAGATTGCACCGAAAACAAAAAATGGAGGACAAGGCACTACTTAGATCTGTAAGAAGGGGTGCTCAACCCAATATGACATGAGAAATTCGTGCAAATCAACAAACAAAGGAAAGCCATGTCACACATGCAAGGGTGGCACTCCCAGGAAAAAATAGAATAAGCTGCATCTAAAGGTGAAAAAGTATAACAAATTTTATTAATACACGAAAGTCAATTTTATTAATACACGAAAGGGTACAGATTGCATTGAAAGCTGAGGTTATAAATGAGTCTGATATTGCTGACTGTGCAAGAAACATAAATGTATGCCCGCCTAACACATAAATGCTCAGTATGTTTTCCTCTGTTCTAAAACTGCAATTGTGCTTTATCTTGCTACAGAAAATATAAATAGTTATGCTATATATGTGTCAAATTATACTTTCACTTCACACTTTAGTACATTTATATAGCAAGCCTAGACTGATCATTAGCCCTGTATGTACTGTATGTACTAGCAATACTTGCTTTATCAAAATGATCATATTTTCATATCATATCAGATCATATTCTAATCCTGTCTATCAAGTTCAACTTAATATTATGTAGAACTACGTCAGAGGAAAGCAAAACAACCTTTTTGTGGCATTTTCTAATTGTCCTTATTTTAGAGAAATCCCTCCTTACAAATCAGAACCAATGACTCATCTCAGCAATTTTATAGATATTCACAGTAATATGTATCTTTCGAGAAAGTCTTTCAGACCCTTTATAAATTGATTAAATAAAACAATGGTCACAACATTCTGGGACAGAAGGTTACTGTTATTAACTAGAAATAAGATTTAGGGCCCTATTATACCAACAGATTATCTGACAGATTTTTTTAAATACAGCCCCAGGAATGGATTTGAAAAGAGGAGAAATCTTCTCTTTTCTTTGTTACCTGTTGGTGTAATCTGTTGGTGAAATAGGGCACTTACCTGACCTTACCTTGTTAGTTTTTAACAATACAAAAAATGGGGGGAGGGGGTTTCCCATAACAAATGAGAAGCACATAAATGTCAGGGTAGGGTATAGCGTGTAGCGTATAGTACAATGGTAACTATGAACAAAGGCTAATAACGTAAAAAAGGCTAATAAATAATATTTTCTTTTTGTCCCTGTTTCACTAGAAAAATAGACCAAGAAAAAAAAAATTGCCCATAGAGAGTCTCTAATAGTGGAACAGCAAAGAGATTTATATCAAAAGAGACAAATTGTGTCTATGTGGATCAAGCGGCCCCATTCCTATATTGTTGTTGTTGTTGTTGTTGTTGGAGTCAGCTACCAGTTCTTTCAACCTATGAAGATAGGAAACTCAATTGAACCAGTCAGGAATGGTGGGGGATTTGGTACTCTCCTTACAGGTAGAGAGTTACTGACCTCACTATTATCAAAAGAAATCACAATAAAAGTGTTGTTTAAACTTTTAATAATATAGAATGGATGATAAGATATGGGAAATAAGAATAGGGCTGGATCATGTTGTAGTAAGACTCCTATAAGTGTGTGTGATATCAATGAATTTTCTCCAAAATGAGTAAATAGGGAAACATTGACTCCAAATATGTGTCAATGTAACTCCGCCTTTATGTCACCAACAGCTGTCAGATGTAAATGTGAAAATTTTATGGAGAACAACAGACACCAGATACCATCTCATTGGAAGTGTATAATTGGTTTATTGTGCCTTACAGGACATGCAGACTTTAAAGCCACTCTGTACCCACAATCTGTCCCCCCAAACCACTTGTACCTTTGGATAGCTGCTTTTAGTCCAAGATCTATCCTGGGGTCCATTCTGCAGGTGATGCAGTTATTTTCCTAAAAAAAAAAAACAACTTTTAAACTTGCAGACCCATGCCCAACGGGCGTGGCTTATAATATCTGTGCCCTAACTTTGCACCACCCCTCCGTCCCTTCTCCCCACCCTCTTCATCATTTGGAATGCCACTGAAACATTTTCTCCTGTCTGAACATTGCACAGGTGCCTTAGCAATCCAGCCCATGTGCCATGCTGACACAGGTGAGGAATAGTAGAAAATCTGCCTGGAGCATTCCTAATGATGAAGAGGACGGGGAGGAGGGACAGAGAGGTTGTGTCAGTCTAATGCATACACAATCTAATCCATGCCCGTTGGGCACGGGCTGCCAGTTTAAAGGTTGTTTTTTAGGACAATACCTGCAGCGTCTGCCAAATGGACCCCAGGACAGATCTTGCATTAAAAGCAGCTATTCTTAGGTACAAGCAGTTTGGGGGGGGGGGGTCAGATTGTGGGTACAGAGTCGCTTTAAGGCACATTAAAATAGTTTTATTCAATTCTTTTGGGGAGATATCTGTTAAATTTATTTTCCTAACTCCTAAGTTGGAGTATCAGATAAGTATAACCTGTTCAAAGAGAGGGAGTGTACAAGTGAGGTTGAGCAGATTCATTAGACAAGAAAAAATGACATAACTACAGGTATTCTATATATCAGTAGAAAATATAGATCCAAAGCATCAGATCTTGGTAGGATTTTTAAAGAGGACCTGTCACCCCTCGTGCCGGGTTGACAGGCTCAGGACCTCCGTTAGAGCCCCCTATACTCACGTGATCCCGCCAGGTCCTGCTTCCTGATCCGGTCGGGTCACGGAGATATTAGCTCCCGAAGCCCGGCGCGCGCTGACAGGAGAGTCCGATGCCCATAGAGAATGAAGGAGCATCGGACTCCCCATTCATTCTCTATGGGCGTCTGACTCTGCTGTCAGCGCGTGCGCCGGGCTTCGGGAGCTGATATCTCCGTGACCCGACCGGCTGAGGAAGTGGGACCCGGCGGGATCACGTGAGTATAGGGAGCTTTAACGGGGTCCGGAGCCTGTCACCCTGGCAAGGGGGGTGACAGGTCTTCTTTAATTATTTTCCTCTCCTGCCTCCCTAGGTAAGATGAAATATCTACTTCTGAAAGGAAATTTTGAATGCCTATGATCAGAGTAAGAGGACCATCTGGGGTAAACAGTTTAAGTGAAAGAGGGATTGAGAAGTTTGCTTTCATGATAAAGTTTAGTGTTGGAGGCAAAGCCATGACGATACGTTAGAGAAGAGCACTATAGAATGCAAGGATAGATTGCTAGTTTCTTATGAGGTAAAAGGCATTCCAGCTTGTAATTTCTTCTAAATGAGAGATTGTTCCCAAATAAATTGAGAGAACAGATGTGAGAAGGAGGGAAAGAAAGACCTCAGTAAATGTATTGGCAGGGGCTAAAACAGATATGAGTTTAGAAAGAAGATTCAATTTCAGTATAATAATGCACCTATCAAGGAGAATTCTTTGTTTTCCTATATGGTTATATCTAGAAAAATGTTTTTTAAAAAAGAGGCAGGAGAGTTGGGTTTCTGCCTAGTTTGGTGGGCTCCCAAATATTTTAGAGCATAAGGTTTCCAAATGAAAGGATAATTTAGTTACAGGTGCTGTGTTAATGACCATAATAAGAATATGGTGAATCATTTTGACAGGACTCCCCACCACTCCAGGGGAATTCCCAAGGACAGTGCAATAATGAAAATCAAGAAGAAGTCCAAGCACTTAAGGCCCTATTACACTAAGCGATTATTGTCCATATTCTGCCGATTATTGGCCATTACAAGCGGATAATCACGTGTAATAGCTCCTGTTAAAAGGCAACAATCAGCTGACATACACGATATCGGCTGATCCTTGTCTTTCAACATGTTGAAATATTTTGGAACGATAACACCAGTCTGCTGGTCGTCATTCCATGTAATAGGAGTGGAGGTAGCAGACCACCGCTATCTCCTATGGGCTCCCCGGACCATCTAAAGCTTCCCACGCCCCCCCCCCCCCACTGTGACCCACTAGCTGTAGGCGCGTGTAATAGTGCCGGTAGCAAGCAGGGAACAAGAAGCAAGCAAATGCTGATCTGACAGGTCAGCACTCGCTTGCTCCTCACCATCGGCTCGTGTAATAGGGGCTTTACTAATGCTTGCAAATTAAGATAACTATTTTAAATCACAGGATAGGAGAAACACACGGACAGGATGGGTTACGGCTTGCATGCCTTTCTTTGCTGTCAGCAATGTAACTTTTACATCTACAGTTCAGAAAAGCCCTTTATAGTGGCCATGTATAAAGGTAAAGAGCTTAGAGGGATATTGACTATGAAAGAACAACTATATTCCCCCTAAACAAAGCATAAATACATCAAATGTAATCTTTATTAAAGGGGTTGGCCACTTTATAGTAAAATAGGTCAGAACAAAGTATTAGTAACTGTACTCACTGTATATACTAACAGCAGCTCCTTGCGTACCTGACAGAGCTAAAATCAGACTCCCCTCCTCCAGGCTGGGCTGCCCTGCTCTGTTTTGTTTCAGTCCACAAAATGGCTGACATGGAGGAGCATGTGACCATGCCCTGTCCACTGTGTCCTCCATAGACATATACAGACTCAGTGGTGGACACTGGGGGGCAAGGCCTGGTCACAATGTCCTCCATGTAAGCCATCTTATTGACCAAAACACCACAGAGCAGGGCAGTACATTCTGGAGGAGGGGAGTCTGATATTAGCTCTGTAAGGTACACAGGGAGCTGCTGTCAGTATATACAGTGAGTACACTTACTAATACTGTACACTGAGCAATTTTACTATAAAGTGGCCAACCCCTTTAAACTATACTCAAATAATATGTTAAAAATATTTTATCCTATAGCTGCCCAGGCTTAAAAAAAAGTTTAACATTCAGTTAGGTGCATTACAAAAAAATATTTGCACGCATGCTGTTTTTTTTCCTAAATTTTCCAAGAAAATTTTAATAACAACAAGTATTATTTATATATCTTGGGAGCTTTCAGGTTGTTCACTGATTGTGGCTGAGCCACTAATTTCTTTAGTTTATCATCTGCTGACTCTGATTTACTGATTCTCCCACACCCAATACGAATCACAGAGGATGGCACCAGACTACTGGCAAAAGGTCTCATTGAATACAGTATTCCTAATAGCAATTAATAGATTATGTTCAATCTAAGGTCTGTTCTCTCTTTGTTATGGAGAAATTGCCAGATGATTTCATTTTAGTTATGCTATGGTTGCAGTCATATAACCCAATTTTTGAGTTATATGACTGGAGAGTTGGTTCCCAAATTGAGTCCCAAATTTTGATGTTTGGCTTTGGTAGTCTAAATATAAAGATGGAGCTTGTTCCTGAGTTTGTTAGAGGCAGCAATTAAAGTCAATTGAAAATTGGCTCCCAAAACGTTCCTCAAGGTAAATGTTTATTCTGACACACTGGAAATTTCAGGCACTAGTTGGTTAATTTCTAGATACTAATGATAGCTTTCTCTATCTAGTGATGTGGTTGCTATATACAGTGTGACATAGTCCGGGGGTTGTTGCTGGATGGGAGGTATTTTCCTCTCAGCTTGTCTTGCTCTGAGGAATGCAGAGAGCTAGGTTCAAGGACTGGACTGGAGTTATTAAGCCATTCCAGGTTTTTAGGCATTTCCCAACATAGAAAGCTGAGCTGGGAGTGAGGGCAGAGAGAGGTGGTGTGTGCTCAAGTCTGGAGTACACCTATGTGATCTGTCTAGGAGGACTGGTTGGACTGTGTTCAGACACATGGACTGTGTACAAGGCAGCTGCTGCTGTAAGGTCTGAACCAACACTTAGAACTTCTGTTACTGCTTTAGGCCAGGTTCAGACTATGTAACTGTGCGGCTGTATTTGCGGCTGTAATTGTGCGGCGGTATTTTTGGTGGTTCATGCGTACGCTGGAAAGTATAGGATATACGGCTGCACAGTGCACACTATGTATGAATCTACGGCCCGATCGTAAACGGACCCGTAAAAAATGAACAAGACCATTGTTTGCGGCTGGTCATGCGGCCGAGGATTGACAGGCGGTCCGTACGGAGTACTTCAAAAATAGCCGGCAATGATGCCGAATGCCGATGCCTCTAATAGTTAATATATTAAATTAATAAAACACATTTTCTTTGTAATAAAGTCCCTTTCGTTGGTCAATAATTTAATTCTAACGAATCCATCATTTGGCAATTAAATATACTGTTAAAATAAATAGATATATAAATAAATGTATATTTATATATATATTTATTTTTTGACAGTATATTTAATTGCACAATGATGGATTCGTTAGAATTAAATTATTGACCAACGAAACTGAATTTATTTCATCGAAAATGTGTTTTATTAATTAAATATTAATTAGTACAGGAAGCTCCATAAGCCGTTAATTCATATGCCGGCAATAGAGCATTCTGTACTAATCATCACTTTACTTTAATGAAAACATCAAATGTTTCTTCTAATTATGTTATCACAAAAGCATTATTAGAAGAAACATTTAGAATTATATGTGCGCTCAGCTGATTGGCTGATCGGCTGAGCGTACATATAATGAGCTGGTCCGCAGCACAGTGACTTCATTGTGCTGCGGACCAGCAAAGAGGACACATCGGGGTGAGTATAGAGCTCTCCCCACCCCCTCCCCAGCACTACACCCCTCCCAGCAAGGAAGGGGGGGTCAGTTAACCCCTTCCTTGCTGGGATGGGTGCAGTCTGACATCAGTCTGGCCCCCAAGGGGTTAAGGGGGATGCAATACATCCTCCCTTAACCCCTTGGGGGCCAGACTGTAAGCAGCGATCTGTAAAGATGCTGCATACTGTAAGGTGCATAACACCGCTCACAATGATGGGTGTTGTGCTCCTGTTTGTGTGTTTTATGTGTGTTTCTCCCTTTTTGTTTTTCAGATATCGGTATCCTGTGGATTACGTCGGATTCCGTGGACTACGTCGATGACCAGCGTTTTTTTAATGTTTTTTTTTTTATAAAATGGTCAATGAGGGGTGTGGGGGTGTTTTTATTTGAATAAAAAATTTTTTTAACTTGTGTCTTGTCTTTATTTCTTTACTTTATAGACTTAGTAGTGGAAGCCGTCTAATAGACGGAATCCATTACTAAGTTGAGGCCTAGTGTTAGCCGGTATAAACTGGCTAACACTAACCCCCTATTATTACCCCAGTACCCAATGCCACCAGGGGTACTGGGAAGAGCCGGGTGCCAGTGGTCCCGGAGCGTCAAAATTGGCGCTCCTGGACCGGGCGGCAGCAGGCTGGTAAGATTTAGGCTGGGGAGGGCCTAAACCAATGGCTCTACCCACCCTGGTGTTACCAGGCTGCTGTCGTTTGGTTTTTAACCCGGCTGGTTATAAAAATAGGGGGGACCCTATGCGTTTTTTTTTTAAATAAATAAATAATTTTATACCCTGGCGCTTCCATCTCAGTTCACTAAGTTGGAGTGTTGTGTATTCATGGAGACTTGAAAGACTATCCTACTGCCCAGGTGGTAATAAAAACTCCTGCAGGGGAGAAAGTCCATGAGGTGGCAGTAGCGTCGAATCTGCCATATGACCTGATAATAGGAAGAGACTTTCCCTTATTCTCTGCATTGTGGCCATCATTTTTGAATGTCTGTCCCCAAGAGTCAGGCAGAGCAGTAGCTGAGGGTCCTAATCCAGATGTTAAGCCAGAACCATGGGCCACCGAGATAGAAGGGCCAGCCGTAGGGGTGACCGCCACTTCGGTGGATGAGATGGAGACAATTCCAGTGAATGTAATGGTTGGGGATGTAGAGGACTTGCCACCGGGCCCCGAATTGTCAGATCTGGACATCTCTGGTGACAATTTTGGCACGGCGCAACTCCGGGACCCGACTCTGTCCCGAGCACGGGGGAGTGTCTTAATGGTCGATGGTGAACCACAACAACAAGGAGCTGAGGCTATATTTCCTCGTTTTGTGGTTCACCACAATATGTTATATCGTGTCACTCAACTACGTGGGGAGAATGTTGAACAATTATTAGTGCCCCAGGCATATCGTCACCTGGTACTAAATCTTGCTCACCAACATGTGTTAGGTGGACACCTTGGGGCACAGAAAACCCAGGACCGTATACTGCAGAGGTTTTATTGGCCTGGGGTATTCAAAGAGGTGGAGGAATTTTGTAAGTCTTGTCCGACCTGTCAGATAACTAGCCCCCAGCAGCACTTCCGCAGTCCTCTAGTACCCCTCCCGATTATAGAGGTACCATTCGAGAGGATTGCCATGGACCTCGTTGGTCCAGTTCCAAAGTCTGCTAGGGGTCACCAACACATCTTAGTAGTTATTGACTATGCAACCCGGTACCCGGAGGTGGTGCCGCTGCGCCATACCTCTGCCAAACTCATAGCTAAGGAATTAATGGAGATGTTTTCAAGGGTAGGGTTACCTAGAGAGATACTGACAGACCAGGGGACTCCCTTCATGTCTAAGGTCATGAAGGAAGTCTGCAAGTTGCTTGGCATTAAACAGTTAAGGACATCTGTTTACCACCCCCAAATGGATGGTCTTGTGGAGAGGTTTAATCAAACTTTGAAAAATATGCTGAAAAGAGCCGTGTCTAAGGATGGGAGGGACTGGGACCTGCTTCTGCCCTATTTAATGTTTGCAGTGCGAGAAGTGCCCCAGGCCTCTACTGGGTTCTCGCCCTTCGAACTTCTTTATGGCAGACACCCCCGAGGCTTGCTCGACGTGGCCAAAGAGGCGTGGGAGCAACAGCCTACTCCACACAAGAGTGTCATTGAGTATGTTACTTAAATGCAGGAGCGGATGGAGACAGTGATGCCCCTTGTCAGGGAACATATGGAGGCAGCTCAGCAAGCCCAGAGTCAGGTCTACAATAGAGCAGCTCAGGTCCGGAACTTTAACCCAGGAGATCGGGTTTTGGTTCTCGTACCGACTGTAGACAGCAAGTTCCTTGTGAGGTGGCAGGGCCCCTACGAAATTCTGGAGAAAGTAAGCAAGGTAAATTACAAGGTACATCAGCCTGGTCGGCGGAAACCGCAGCAGATCTACCATATCAATTTACTGAAGCCATGGAAGGATAGAGAGACTTGTGTTGGCTGCCCACAGTCGGTATGTTTAGGGGAAGGGAAGCTAGCTCCTCCGACTGTTTCAGGGGAAGCAGCTGCCAGAGTACGTGTTGCTGACAGCCTTTCACCGAAACAGGCTCAGGAAGCCAAGGAGTTCATTAGTCGGAACACGGACGTGTTCTCGGACCTCCCTGGGCGTACCTCCGTAATCCAACATGACATTGTCACCGAGCCTGAGGTGAAAATCCGGCTAAAGCCGTACCGGGTACCCGAGGCTCGGAGCCAAGCCATCGCAGAGGAGGTACAGTTGATGCTACAGCTGGACGTGATTGAAGAATCTAAGAGTGAGTGGGCCAGCCCGATAGTATTAATACCCAAACCGGATGGAACTTTACGTTTTTGCAATGATTTTCGTAAGCTAAACGAGGTCTCTAAATTTGACGCCTATCCTATACCCCGGGTGGATGAGTTAATTGAGCGTTTAGGACAGGACAGGTACTTCTCCACCTTGGACCTCACCAAAGGGTACTGGCAAGTGCCCTTGACGGAGGCTGCCAGGGAGAAAACGGCCTTTGTCACACCCGAGGGGCTATATCAGTATAAGATATTACCTTTTGGTCTTCATGGTGCTCCGGCCACATTCCAGCGTTTAATGGATATTGTTCTTCGTCCACATCGTCAATATGCCTCGGCGTACCTTGACGATATTGTCATTTTCAGTACTGACTGGGAGAGTCATCTAGCGAAGGTACAGGCCGTACTAGACTCACTCCGTAGGGCGGGACTAACTGCTAACCCAAAGAAATGTGCCATAGGGTTAGAGGAGGCCCGATACTTAGGCTATGTCATTGGGCGCGGAGTCATCAAACCCCAGATGAATAAGGTAGAGGCGATACAGGGTTGGCAAAGGCCTGTCACTATCCGGCAAGTAAAATCGTTCCTGGGTTTGGTGGGATATTATATGAGGTTTATTCCCCATTTCGCTACTTTGGCAGCTCCATTGACAGGGCTCTTGAAGGGACATAAGTCAGTGATGGTACGCTGGAATGACCAAGCTGAAAAGGCTTTTTCAGCTTTGAAGTCTGCTTTGTGTGGGTCACCAGTCCTGGTGACACCTGACTTCAAAAGGGAGTTTGTAGTACAGACCGATGCCTCTGAAGTGGGCCTCGGGGCTGTACTGTCTCAGGAGGTTAACGGGGAAGAACATCCCGTTGGATTCCTGAGTCGCAAGCTTACCCCAGCCGAAACCAGGTACAGTATAGTGGAGAGGGAATGCCTAGCCATCAAGTGGGCACTGGAGTCTCTCCGTTATTACTTGTTGGGGAGGAATTTTCGTCTGGTGACTGACCATTCACCTCTCAAGTGGATGAGCCAGGCGAAGGAGAGGAACGCTCGGGTCACCAGATGGTTCTTGTCACTACAGAACTTCAAGTTCACGGTAGAACACAGAGCAGGCTGACTACAAGGGAATGCAGATGCCTTGTCCCGAGTGCATTGTTTGGCAAGTGTTCACCCCCTCAAGGTTGAACAAAGGGGGGGGGGGGGTATGTGACATAGTCCGGGGGTTGTTGCTGGATGGGAGGTATTTTCCTCTCAGCTTGTCTTGCTCTGAGGAATGCAGAGAGCTAGGTTCAAGGACTGGACTGGAGTTATTAAGCCATTCCAGGTTTTTAGGCATTTCCCAACATAGAAATCTGAGCTGGGAGTGAGGGCAGAGAGAGGTGGTGTGTGCTCAAGTCTGGAGTACACCTATGTGATCTGTCTAGGAGGATTGGTTGGACTGTGTTCAGACACATGGACTGTGTACAAGGCAGCTGCTGCTGTAAGGTCTGAACCAACACTTAGAACTTCTGTTACTGCTTTAAAGGCCAAGCTGGAACTGCACTGATGTGTGATGGCAGCATGAAGGTAATGCTGGATTTTTGTTCCATTTGTTTTTGTGGTGTGAATAAACACTAATATTTGAACTGTGAATTGCCTGTTTTCCTCTGTCTGCGACCGCTACCTGGCTATACCTGAGCAACTCCCCTACATTAGTTATATGCAAAAGAGGGGTCTGTGTAGCATTGGTTACGAGTCTCAAAACACAGGAATAGCCACATATCCCTCCAGGGGAGGGAAGCCTATTGCCAAGGGGGTGACTACCAGTGGGGAGATCACCAAACCATCCTGATATGTAGCCCCTTAAGTCCCACTCGGTTGCGAGTATTAAAACATAAATAGGAAAATACCAGGGTGGCCGATTTTGCATCAAAGTCTAACTTTGTGGCGATTATTGCGACATGACAAGGGTTTACCAAGGCAGGCATCCATCCAAAGACAGACGTTTCAGGGTATCCACAATACATAGAGAAAAGAAAGTTGCACTCACCCACCAAGTCTTCTTAAAACTGTTTCTTTATTTTTAGCATATAGACATAGTGCGGACACGGTGGTGAGCAGACGCCTTGTGAATGGAGTGGTGACAAGCCTTTTTCACGCTCTACGGCGCTTCTACGGACCTCCCCTGATGAAGGTGTCCGTGTACACTGAAATGCATAGGATAACTTCTGGCTTGCACTAGAATCCATACCTAAGGAGAGTGACGTCACTCAGGATGCCACTTTTTTGCCACGGAAAACTGGACTGTGTGAACTTATGTGCAGTGCTACCGGCCGGCGCATCTGCCGAGTTCAGAAGATTTCTTCCCATTGATTAACTTCTCTACACTGCATAAAAGCTGGATGTGGACTTCGGATGAACTCCATTGATATCGGCATCTGGGCAAGTGACATATTCACCTTTCCAGCTGGATTTCCATACAGGTATTTGTCACCTATATACTCCTCCTTATTCTGACTGACCCACTAATTATCTGCGCTGGGTGTATCTATATGTTTAGTTTATGATCTGTATAATTGGGGGAATATAGGATGTCCCCCACACACCTAGCAGCATTTATATATTTTTTTGTATACAGCGCTAGTGAGCATATCAACACACGGTGTATACTAACACAGTGAGTTGACTGCATTACCAATATTCTGAAAACATAACAATCGCTGAGCTCAGAGAGACCAGCGACAAAAAAATCAAATGAAGTACTCACTGAAGAGTCTCCATTGATACAATAGGCAATAGGCTTCCCTCCCCTGGAGGGATGTCTGTCTATTCCTGTGTTTTGAGACTCATAACTGAGGCTCCTCAGACCCCTCTTTTGCATATTTAAATTTATAGGGGGCAATGTATCAATGGAGACTCTTCAGTGAGTACTCCATTTGATTTTTTGTCGCTGGTCTCCCTGAGCTCAGCGATTGTTGTGTTTTATATACAGTGCTCAGCATAAATGAGCAAATTCAGATCTGAGTCCACGCATTTGGTCCCACAAACTGAATCAAGAATATTGAGGAGATTGTGAACAATTTCATAGTTTAGACAATAAAGTTTTTGAAAGGTTGCTAAGGTGACAGCTCAGCAGCCAGTCAGCAAACTTTACTGCTGCTGCATTGCTGTAGCCTGTAGGGGCATGACTGTGATTAGTCAGGCGGGACATGTGACCCCACTGTACAGTAGTGGCACGCACATGCCCTGCTGCCATTCTTCTGCTGAACAGAGTAGGAAGAGGTTGCTGCTGCAGGCAGGGAGAGATTGGCCAGAAAACTTTAACTGCCCTTTTCAGGACACAACAGTACAGTTGTCTGTGCTGAGGAGCTGAGGGTGCCAGAACATCTGTACATGGAATGAAGGGGTCAAAAACATCTGTACATGAATAATGCTGTGCACAGTAGGGAGCAGTTGCTGCTGTAGGCAGGTAGAGATAGGCTGGAACACTTTAACTGCCCTTTTCAGTGCACAACAATGCCATTGTCTTTAAGGAGGATCTGGAGTATCCCTGAATGTCCATGAGACAAGTGGAGGGGGGCATCTTTACTTGGCTTGGGGACCATTGGCCTGTGAGTGGCCACTAAGTGCTGTGCTGTGGCCTGTAAAAATACACTTTGTAACTACAGTAGGACTTGGGCCTGTTTGTCTTTAAGTTAGCCAGTAACTCAGTGTGTGGGTAACTGATAAAAGTACTAGGCCTGTTAAGCAATCTGTAAAAAAACAAAAACAAAAAAAAGGATTTCCCGCTTTAAAGGAACCAGAATGGGCCTATTTGAGAAGTTTTGGCCACTGAAACAGTCTTGGCCAGTTTATTAAAAAAAAAAAAAATGATTATTATTATCTTTTCTTCATAAAGGGAACCAGAACAGGCCTAGTTGAAAAAAAATTTTGGTCGCTGACACTATTAGGAATATGACTTTGCGCTCCTCGGTCTGTACAAAACAAAAACAAAAAAGGATTTCCCACTGTAAAGGAACCAGAGTGGGCCTATTTTAGAAAAGTTTTGGCCACTGAAACAGTCTTGACCAGTTTATAAAAAAAAAAATAATAATAATAATTATTATTATTATTATTATTATTATTATTATTATTATCCTTTCTGCATAAAGGGAAACAGAAAAGGCCTAGTTGAATAAAAATTATGGTCTCTGACACTGTTAGGAATATGACTTTGCGCTCCTCGGTCCATGCCAGTCGTGTTCCTGACCTTCTGCACCTGACCTCGACTATTCTTTTGCTTGCTGTTTTTGTACTACACTGCCACGACTGTTGCTGACCTGGTTTGTCTGACACCTCTTATTGTGTTTGTCTGTCCGTGCTTTGTGTTCCATGTATTGAGAGTAGGGAATGCTTTTGAAGTTGTCCACAGTCTTGTGGCAAGTAGGCAGGGACAGTGGGTGCGGTTAGCTTAGGGCCCACTGTCTGTGTCTTCTCAGACTGCTTTTTCCATACCTAATGCTAACAGATACGTTTTTGGCCAGTTTATAAAAAAAAGTGCCTCATGTTCCATGGGTTTGTGCTTCACCCACTGCTCTCATGCTGAAAGAATTGACCCCTTCACCTCACCCCTCTGCAAATCTTCTAAACGGTATTGAGCAATCACTACTGCTCTTTGACAACTCTGCTCCAATTGATTTAGTGATCCATGCACCTGTCCTAGTTAAATATCTGCAGTTAACTGATGCCCACCCACTAACTGAATGATGGAGGATGAGGACATGGAAAGGGTAGGGACAATCTGACATGACCCAACTGCCAATTGCTAACATCTTCAACTGTGAGAAGCAAGTCGCGAAGGGCAGCGGAGAGGATTAGGTGGAAGATTGTGTGAAAGATGATGAAGTCCTAGACCCCCATGGACTGAAGGCCATCACAGTCTGGAGGAAGAGGCGATGTCACCAAGCCCTGCCATTCAATAGTTTCTTAGAACATTTGCTCAAGACATAACATGAAAGCGAGGTAAATACTGTATGACTAAGATAGCAAAATAAGTTTCACTCAAACTAATTGAGGCAAAATTGAAAGCTACTACATGTAGTATTTTGTATGACTTCTGTGAGTTTTAACCCCTTAAGTCAAAGCCAATTTTCGTTTTTTCACTTTTGCTTTTTCCACTTTATGTTTAAAAGGCCATAGCACTTGCTTTTTTTCACCTAGAAACCCATATGAGCCCTTATTTATTGCAAAACCAATTGTACTTTACAATGACAGGCAGTATTTTCCCTGCGAAACCAGAAAAAAAATCACTTGCGCTGCTAAATTGAAAACAAAAGGAATTTGTTTTGATTTTGGGGAGTTTTGCATTTACACTGTTCGCCCTATGGTAAAACTGTTGTTCCTCACATCAGTACGATTACAACAATATGTAACATGTATAACTTTTATTTTATTTGATGGCTTTTAAAAAATTCAAACCATTTTTAACAAATATATGTTCCTTAAAATCGCTCTATTCCCATGCTTATAACACTTTTATGCTTTTGTCTATGGGGCTGTGTGAGGTGTAATTTTTTGCGCCATGGTCTGTACTTTCAATCGTAACCTTGATTGCACATATGCAACTTTTTGATCGCTTTTTATTACATTTTTTTCTGGATTTTAAGTGACTAAAAATGCGCAATTTTGCACTTTGGTATTTTTTTTGCGCTTATGCCGTTTACCGTGTGAGATCAGGAATGTGATAATTTAATAGTTCGGGCGATTACACACGCGGCGATACCAAACATGTTTCTTTATTTATTTATTTATTTTTATTTATAAAATTGGAAAAGGGGGGTGATTTGGACTTTTATTAGGGGAGGGGATTTTTTATTAATAAAAACACTTTTTTACTTTAAAAAAAATAAAAATAACTAGAAGTCCCCCCTGGGGGACTTCTTTATACACAGCACTAATCTCTCATAGAGATCAATGCTGTGTATATACACAGCAATGATCAGTTACATCGGTGATAGATTGCTTTGGGTTGCTGAAGGCCACAGCAATCTATTGCTGAGCCGGGATCAGCGTCAGTGCAACGCTGAGGCCTGGCACGGGTAAAAGAACAGATGCAATCGTGGGGCGGAGATCCGTCCCACTAGACACCAGGGACGTGAGTGATAAAGCATTTCAATGCAGCTGTCAGGTTTGACAGCTGTATTGAATTGCTTAATTAGCCGGCGCGGCAACGGGACCCGCTCCGGCTAATAGAGGTGCTCCCAGGATGCAGATCACAGCCAGGAGCGGCGCTGTTCAGAGCAGGGTCCCGGCGGGACCCCTCTCTGAACTCCCGCAGCGCCACCATGACATACCAGATACGTCATGGGACGCTAAGGGGTTAATGATAGCGCCAAGTCTTCTAGACCTGGAATGAACAAGTTTATGACATATTGCAACATCTATCTTTTTCCCTTCTTCATAAATATCTTATACCTTCCGAAAGCCTCCTGCTCCAGTAGAAGATAAGAGTGAACTGGAGTATAAGGCCTGGAAAAAAATTTTGATTGAAGACAGGTTTAAGCGACTTTATGGTATCTGGTCCATTAAAAGTTTTACAGCCTGGAGAGAAGGTTTTCTGCAAAAAACATCCATGCGATAAATTACTTAAAAAAAAAAATCACGATTCTTACCCTGAGAAACCAGCTACAGTCGTTAAGGGTCCAGAGGCCCCTCATAAAAAGGGTCTCTGTCATGAACATACAGTACTTTCCTCAACTGCACTTAGTGTAGGGACTATTTTCACATTTGGGGCCACAAGTTAGGGCAGATTATTCTTGTTGGTAGGGACAGTGTGGTGGGGCCCCACTGTGCTTCTACATATTTCAAGTACATTCTGGATAGGTAAAGGAAATGGTATTGCTAAAATCAGAAATTAAAAGGAATATTTTGAAACAAAATGGGTATCAGGAACTGAGCTTACCAGCACTAAAACTCATCTCCCTGCTCATACTTTGCAGCTATCATGACTTTGTTAGGAAGTCTCCCTCGTGTTATAGGTTACTTAGCCATGTGTTTTCAAAGTAATTACTGCCCTGTATTAACTCACATCTTTGTTTTCAAGTGCCAGAATTTTGTGGCTTGCATCTGATAAAGTCAACTTTTATGTACCATTGTTTTATATAAAAAACATGAATTACAGTATGTCTAACCATGGCTAATCTCTCTTCCTGTTTAGCAAATATCATATTAAATCTAACCTGGCTGCTCTCAACACTTTTGTATTGAACCTTGCATTACTTTTTACTCTAGCTGAGAACCATGTCATTTGCCCTCCTGTTGGATTCCAGACCTGATTATTATGTTACATAATAATTAGGCCGAACTCAAGTCTGCCAGCCAGTGCCTTTGTCACATGCCTTTCAAATCTATGAATTAAACAACCTCGGGCTCCTTACCTCCTTAGACAAGTGACTAAAGAGCCAAGTCACAAAATTAGAAGTTTAAGTGTTACAGTAATTTAAAACATTTCCACAGAACTCAATAATACATGCGATTTTAAGAGACTCTGTAATAGTTTTTTTTTTTTTTTTTTGGTAAAGCCAAAAAAACCTATTTCTGTACTCAAAAAGGGGTTTTGAAGCCCCTGCCCCTTCACTTTGCTATGTCCATTATAACCTTTGGAGGGGGAGGAGCTGAGGGGAATGAGTGAGCAGGAAGAGGAGACAAACAGCCTGTGCAGTTTGGAAACTGTCTGGGCACAGATGAAACTGAATTAAAAGGTCAGACTGCTTAGTGCTGGTCTGCA
Organism: Dendropsophus ebraccatus; assembly: GCF_027789765.1. NCBI lineage: Eukaryota > Metazoa > Chordata > Amphibia > Anura > Hylidae > Dendropsophus > Dendropsophus ebraccatus. The sequence goes on from NC_091456.1 coordinate 70,680,112, forward strand.
AACTTGGTGAGGTAAGATTACAGAATATTGTTCTTCTCTGGCTCCTATACATGGGCTGGTTCACTCATGTTCTCATTTCATGTTCAATAAATATCTTACCAAGTATTTTAGAAAATTCTGCTTTACTGTACATTGCTGTACATTACCTTCAGTTAAAGCTCAGGAAATCAATTTAGTTGAAAACTGAAAGATGTAACCAAACTGCGTGTGCATTAATGTAAATGTGTTTGGCTGCTAATTCTTAGGAGATGTAATTAGAAATGATTTAACATTGATGGTGCATTGTTTATTAAATATTAAGAGAGACACTGTGTCAATGTTCCAATACACAGTGTGAAAATATAATGTACACAAGATTTGCTTAATATTTTGAAACTTCACTACTACAACCAAGAACATCTCATGGACTGGCAAGCTGCCTTAGGGCAAGAGTGAGATAACTCAGTAAGCCATGAGTAAATATTTTAAGCAGATGGACAAATTCTAGACATGTTTTATAGAAAAATTATTCTCGTGACACACACAAAAGATTATATGCTATCAAAACTGCACAAAAGCATGCCAAATAAAGACACCCAAAAATGCACATGTGATGCATAAATCATAGACGCCCTGAAGACCCTCAGACTCTTAAGACCTGACCTAGAGAGGATTTTTCAACTCTGCTATGCTTATAACTACCAATAAATAAATAAATAAATAAATAGACAACTGTTAACCCCTGTAACAACTGTCAACCACTGTAATATTGACATCTGTGGATCTAACTTGGCATGTCAATATCCTACTAAAACCTCAGGACCAAATATCTAATAAGGAAGTTATCAATCTTCATAACATTGAAGGTCTTTCATTAGGATGATAAAATAAAAGTTATACAAGTTGCAATTCCATTTTATTTGCCTTGACTTAGATAACATGTCAGTTTTACCACAGTTCGAATGGTGTAAGGTAAAAAATCCTCAAAATGGTCCTTTTTCAATTTTACCAAGCTGATATTGATTAATTCTTATTGTTGGTCTAACTGCATACTTGATTAATTATAAGTATTACTTCTCGTATTTCCACATTGTATCATTATTTTACCATGCAGTATTAAATCATATATATAAAAAAAGCATACCGATTAAAAATATGCTAAAAATATTGAAATGAGTATTGCCACTCTTGGAAATAAAAAGCCGTGCAGGGCCCTTGCTTTACCGCGTACTTTGTTGTTAGGTTCCCGTTCACCTGTTTCTTTGTGTCACTATTGATACAACAAATGTATGCGGAGTTAGGTATATTCGTATGGTGGATGTCCACCTCTCACCAGTCTCTGCGGATATAGGAGCTCCTGTAGGTGCGATGTCTGTGGCACGGCAGCTGGCGTCCTCCGCTCTCTCCGCTGCTGAGTTGTTTTTAGTATCAGGTTTGTTTTCTCATACGGGAGGCTGGTTCAATGTTCAGCGTTCATTCATGCAGATCCAGGTGCACAGAAGGCGTCCCCCCTGTGGTTCTTGGATAAAGTGCTTTGCATGCGGTGCACGTCTTGCGTGCGTGTGGATATTCGGGATATTCAGGATAATAGGTGACGGGTATACAAATCTTAGTGGCTTAGTGGTTGCAGTATATTATTTAGCCACTAAGATTTGTATACCCGTTACCCATTATCCTGAATATCCCGAATATCCACACGCACGCAAGACGTGCACCGCATGCAAAGCACTTTATCCAAGAACCACAGGGGGGACGCCTCCTGTGCACCTCGATCTGCATGAATGAACGCTAAACATTGAACCAGCCTCCCGTATGAGAAAACAAACCTGATACTAAAAACAACTCAGCAGCGGAGAGAGCGGAGGACGCCAGCTGCCGTGCCACAGACATCGCACCTACAGGAGCTCCTATATCCGCAGAGACTGGTGAGAAGTGGACATCCACCATACAAATATACCTAACTCCTCATACATTTGTTGTATCAATAGTGACACATAAAGAAACAGGTGAATGGGAACCTAACAACAAAGTACGCGGTAAAGCAAGGGCCCTGCACCGCTTTTTATTTCCAAGAGTGGCAATACTCATTTCAATATTTTTAGCATATTTTTAATATGTATGCTTTTTTATATATATGATTTAATACTGCATGGTAAAATAATAATACAATGATGAAATACGAGAAGTAATAGTTATAATTAATCAAGTATGCGGTTAGACCAACAATAAGAATTAATGCAGCCATTTGATTGTATATATACATTGTTTTTATATGTTGTATTATTTCTCATTTCTACTTTTTCTTTTTCTTTTTATATATAAAGCTAGATTTTAAGTTTACAACCTGAAGTTTATTGTGTGTTGAGCAAATTAGAATATACTACTCCATTCTATCTACGCCAATTGTCTTTTGGGAGCCTACCACCTCTTTCTCCCAATATATATATATATATATATATATATATATATATATTTATTTTATTAAAGCAAAAAGCCTATTTCTGTACTCAAAAAGTGCTTTTGAAGCCCCTGCCCCTTCACTTTGCTATATCCATTATAACCTTTGGAGGGGGAGGAGCTGAGGGGGATGATTGAGCAGGAAGAGGAGACAAACCGCCTGTGCAGTTTGGAGACTGTCTGGGCACATACAAAACTGAATTAAAAGGTCAGAACGCTTATTGGTGGTCTGCAAACTTGGTAAGGTAAGATTACAGAATATTGTCCTTCTCTGGCTCCTATACATGAGCTGGTTCCCTCTTCTCCCTGCTACCTCACCCTTGTTGACCCCTTTCTCCTCCATAGACCTATTGTGCTCTATTACAGAGTTTCTTAAAATTGATTGTAGTATTGATTTCTGCAAAGTGACAGCTAAATGACAGGTTCATTTTTAGGAGGTGCATGTTAATTCTATTAGTGTCACTTTAACTTCTTAGCTACATTGGATTCCCTTACGTAAACATTTGGGGAAAATTGAGCAATTAACAGTAATTGCAAATAATTCATCGTAATTTAACTTGCAGGATAATGTCTCAGGAACAGTGCCAGTGTAATCCATGGTAATACCTGGCTGCCACACACTTCTGGGCTACTGTTGCAACAAAATAAATTATCAGCATGCATCTCCTTACCTTTTACTTCTAATTATGTGACTTGGCTCTTCAGTCACTTCTCCAAAGAGGTCAAAAATAACATTATTCAATTCATAAAATCATATTTGCTTGATTTGTTCAGATATATATGCAGCTCTTCAAAATATGCCCCCCCCCCATTGCCGATCCTAACTTCTTTAGGAAGTATGAGTCCTGGAACATTAATGAGGTACTCCAGTATCAGAAAATTGAATTTAAATAAAATTCACCCCAAGATACTTTATATAACAAATCTAACATACATAACAAACTAGTGTTATCACTAATAGTACTGTGTGATTTTGTGGGATTTACCCATAACAGGAACTTTAAAATAGAAGGACTACAAAATGAGTATTGTCTCCAGTTCTTCCCTTTCTTCCTAGACAATGCATCATCCTCACAGAAGGCACAGAATTTATTTATTTATTTATTTATATTTGGAAGAATGAAGTGTGATAACAGTTCATTCTTCCCTCAAAATATATAAGTGTGTGTGTGTGTGTATATGTCATGAATGCGCCTGTGCCGACCTCCGTGCGCCCCTTGGCTCGTGCTGCGCGCCTGAGATGGCGCTGATATTCAGTGTTTTTGTATGTTTGTGCAGTGTCCTGAACCTTGTCTGAACACTGCTCTATTTCCTTCTGTGTTTGTTCAGCCACACCCGCTTTGCCTGAGATACTCCTGGCCACTCCGGAGTTAACTCTGATGCTGGTTAGCTAGTCTGATAGACTGTTCTCTCTGCCAGTCAGGTTGCTCTTGCCCCAGGTGTTCTGAGGAGATCAGGGGTCTGGTCCAATCAGCTCCTGCACTGGACCTCTGGTCTCCTATATAGTGTCTGCCAGCCTGCCTCTCACTGCCGGATATTGAGCTTGTCTCTGCCTGGTTCTGTTTCTCTTGCTCTGTTTATTCTGACCCCTTTGCCTGTGTTTCTGACCATTCCTGCTAGCTGCCTGCCCCTGACCATATTGCCTGTTTATTGACCTTGCTTTTGGATTGTGATTCTGTACCGTGTTGCCCGATTGTTGTGACCCGGACTGTGGACTATTCTTTATTGTGTTTTGTCTGTCTGTCTTGTCTTTGTGTCCCACCTAGCCAGTGCAGGGACCGCCGCCCAGTTGCTCGCCGCCATCTTAGGGCGGATTGTGGCAAATAGGTAGAGGACAGTGGGTGGGGCTAAGCTTAGGGCTCACTGTCTTGTATTGTCCTGCTGTCCGGTTCCTGACAGTATATATATGTGTATATATATATATATATATATATATATATATATATATATATATATGGACATTTAGGGAGTGTGATATATATTTGCAGCATGTTGTCTTGTGCTAGAAATGGCAGGACTGTGATGGAAAGCTTAGGGAAAGCAATGCATTTTGGGAAGTACAGTACTGCTCAAACAAGAAGTACAGTACTAATATCCCCCGCCCTTCCCCCCCCCCCCCCCCCCCCACACACACACACACACAGCTTTTTTTAAGAACCGGAGCATAGAGGTAAAATATGCTTTCTGCTTCTGCACCATGTTTTCTTTTTACCGGTTAATAGACTTAAATATTCCTTATTTGGTCAGTTAGACATAATGTGGTGTGTAATCCCCTGTTCTATAATTTTATGGAAAATGATAGTAGCATGTTCTATATCAATAAATTAATTAAATTAAAATACTATTTCCCATATTTGAGTGGAATATCACACTGGTGCTTTTGTGGGAGCAAGGCCCTCTGATTACAGCAAAAATGTCATGTCACTGCCTTTTAAGACCTTTGCACGAGTCTGAATTGTTCCACCCATCTATATTTCTGCTAGCCTAGTGCTGCAGATAGTTTATCTTTGGCACTTTCTGGCACCAGTTCATTTGAAAGAAACATGTTTTTTTAATGAACTACCCCTTTAAACTTCATTTGCCATTTCTCTGCCCAAGCCTTTAGCTTCTCCAAATCCCTCTGTAATATTATATAATCCTTCTCTGTGGCGATTACTTTACTCATATTTTACTTTACTTTTATTTCTGAGAGCACTGTCCTAGTCTATATCACTAAACTCCTCTATTATTTGAAGGAAATTAGCCTTCCTGAAGTTTATTGTTTTTGTACCCCCTTACTAAGTATTTTATTTAAAGAAAGATGAAAATTTATTATTTTGTGGTCACTATTATCTAGGTGACCTCACCTCTACCTTTGATAATCTCTGTGGCATATTGGCTAAAGGAGCTCTCTGTTTAAGCTTACTTTGAATGCAACTCTGCCGCGGGAAGCATGACATCCTGCATCTCCTTTGCTGGAGCTGCAGGTTTCTACTTTCCAGTTTATATTGGGGTAGTTAAAGTCCAAAATAATAATTATTATAATTATTAAGCATAGCAGTGTACATTTTTGTTTGATTTCGTTCTGTATAATCCCTTTAAAGCATACCTGCCGGTTTAGGTGACTTTTTGGGATAACCCATCCTGTGTGTACATAGACTGTTGAACAGTCAGAAGGTCCTGCTAGAGTACTTCATCTAAGTAGGCAAGGACAGAAGACTGTTTTTAGTTCAAAGATCATTACTCCCCTACAAACATAACAGGCACCCTTAATTTTAACATAAAACCCCAAAGTGAATGTGGGGACAGATTTGACCTATAATTACAGCAACACCAATTTAATATAATTGTTACCATGTTTTTATAAAGGACAGTAATGAATAGACTCTGGGGCAATAGACCTCGTTCTTAGAACCATCTGCAGAGGCCCAAGCTGATAAGTGCCCCTAAAAAGCCTATTCCCTGGTCTCAATTCCATATGAGACCTCTCCAGTGGGAGCTCCTGACCCGACGGAACTAGTCTTGCAACAGTCCAGACAAACCTGTCATCTCTCTCACCAGGCTCTTTGTACAGTACCTTGACTTGATGGAAAGATCCTCCAAACACCCTTTTCACAAAGATTTCATACATGCTTGAGAGTAAATATTAGTGCCCAATGACATAACAATTGTGAAAGTAGGTATAGTATCAACAGTTAATTGTTTTTAACATTTTGCTTTAAGAGTTTTCATTTACATTTCATGTTCAATAAATATCTTACTAAGTATTTTAGAAAATCCTGCTTTACTGTACATTGCTGTACATTACCTTCAGTTAAAGCTCAGGAAATCAATTTAGTTGAAAACTGAAAGATGTAACCAAACTGCGTGTGCATTAATGTAAATGTGTTTGGCTGCTAATTCTTAGGAGATGTAATTAGAGATGATTTAACATTGATGGTGCATTGTTTATTAAATATTAAGAGAGACACTGTTTCAATGTTACAATACACAGTGTGAAAATATAATGTACACAAGATTTGCTTAATATTTTGAAACTTCACTACTACAACCAAGAATATCTCATGGACTGGCAAGCTGCCTTAGGGCAAGAGTCAGAGAACTCAGGAAGCCATGAGTACATATTTTAAGCAGATGGACAAATTCTAGACATATTTTATAAAAAAATTATTCTCGTGACACACACAAAAGATTATATGCTATCAAAACTGCACAAAAGCATGCCAAATAAAGACACCCAAAAATGCACATGTGATGCATAAATCATAGACGCCCTGAAAACCCTCAGACTCTTAGGACCTGACCTAGAGAGGATTGTTCAAGTCTGCTATGCTTATAACTACCAATAAATAAATAAATAGACAACTGTTAACCCCTGTAACAATTGTCAACCCCTGAAATATTGACATCTGTGGATCTAACTTGGGATGGCAATATCCTACTAAAACCTCAGGACCAAATATCTAATAAAGAAGTTTTCAATCTTCATAACATTGAAGGTCTTTCATTAGGATGATAAAATAAAAGTTATACAAGTTGCAATTACATTTTATTTGCACTGACTTAGATAACATGTCAGTTTTACCACAGTTCGAACAGTGTAAGGCGAAAAATCCTCAAAATTGTCCTTTTTCAATTTTACCAAGCTGATAATCTTTTTTTGTTTTGCATCACATTTTATGAAAAAATAAACTGTTTCTGTCACGAGTGGCTGGGGAAGATAAGACACTAGACAGTGGGCCCTAATTCTGACCCCACCCACTGTCACCTGCCTACTTGCCTCGGTCGACCCTAGGCGGTCGCGGACAACCACGAAGACAATCCCTATGCTGTATACGCGCAGAACATAAAACGCAGACAGACAGACAAACACAAAGCGGGAAAGTCAACTAGCCGAGTCAGTAACCAAACGAGCAACGCAGTACAAAATCGGAACCAAACGGAGAGTCAGGGGACAGGCAAAAAGGTCAGAATCCGGGCAAGTCGAAATGAGAAAGGAAAGGGCAGAATGCAGGGAACTGGGGAGCTGGGATCAGAAACAACTAATAGCCAGCGATAACCTGCTGGCTACACTGAAACTTTATACTGGACCAGGAGCCCGGACCAAAGGCTGATTGGTCCGGCCTCCTGAGTCCAGCCTCACTGCAGCTGGTGCACTGCAGGCTGAGCGACCGGGCGACCTGTCACTCAGCCTGAGTGCAAAACACATCAGCTGCGTGCCGGCCGGCCAGCTGACGGTCACGTGACCCCACGGCGTCCCCGGTTGCTAGGGACGCTGTCGGGTCTCCGTGACGTCAATCGGCTCCGGCGGGCGGAGCAGCGGCGCGCTCCCGAGCCGACAGCCGGAGCCGAGCTGGAAGGAGACGCCGCTGGAGCCGGACAAGGTAAGTTCCTTACATTACCCCCTCCCTTATGAGGGGCCTCAGGACCCTTGGTAACAGGACCTGGTCTAGACGGGTTGTGCAAATGATATTGCCGAATGAGACGTGGTGCATGCATATCCCTACTTGCTACCCAAGTGCGCTCCTCTGGGCCAAATCCTCTCCAATGAACCAGATACTGTAAAGAACTCTGAACTCGGCGAGAATCCAGAATCCTCTCTACCTCATATTCAAGTTCACCCTGAATAATCAAAGGAGCAGGGGGAGCAGACGGTAACACGGGATTAATATATTTCTTTAACAGAGACTTATGGAAGACATCGTGAATTTTAAGACTCTTAGGCAACAGTAACTTAAACGAAACTGAGTTGACGACTTTTACTATGGCATAAGGACCAATATATTTAGGAGAAAGTTTACCAGATGGTGTTTTCAATCTCAAGTTTTTAGTAGAGAGCCATACCTTGTCACCTACCCTGTACTCAGGGCCAGATATACGTCTTTTGTCTGATTGTTTCTTACAATTTTCTTGGGCTTTGACCAGGTTCTGAAGAGCCTGGGCCCAAACTGTGTACAGTTATCTGTAGATTTTTTCAGCGGATGGATTAATGGACTCGGCCGCATGTACAGAAGAACAACGAGGATTAAAGCCAAAGTTACAAAAAAATGGTGACATTTTGAGAGACTGACTTTCACGATTATTTAGGGCAAACTCTGCCAAAGATAAGTATTCTCTCCATTTCTCCTGTGACCCTGCAACAAAACATCTCAAGAACTGCTCCAGTGACTGGTTAACCCTTTCCGTCTGACCATTGGACTGCGGATGGAAAGCTGAAGAAAATGACAAGGATATGCCCAGGCGACCACAAAACTCCCTCCAGAATTTAGACACAAATTGTACTCCCCTGTCAGAAACAATATTCTCTGGTACACCATGTAAACGTAAGATATGATTAATAAAAAGAGAAGCCAAGGTACGAGCATTAGGAAGCTTGCTGAGAGGAATTAAATGGCACATCTTAGAGAACCTATCAACCACCACCCAAATCACAGTTTTACCCTTAGAGGGTGGTAAATCAGTTATGAAGTCCATTGAGATGTGGGTCCAAGGTCTAGCAGGTACCGGTAGGGGTTGGAGAAGTCCCTCGGGTAATCTGCGAGGAACCTTGGACCTAGCGCAAATCTCACAAGCCTCCACAAACAGCTTAGTATCTCTAACCCAAGATGGCCACCAATAATGACGAGATAACAAATACTTAGTACCAGCAATACCTGGATGACCTGCCAAAACTGAACAATGTGTTTCTTCCAGAACTCTCAAACGAAGATTTGGGGGAACAAATAGTTTGTTCTCCGGGGTATTTCTAGGCGCCATAGATTGAGACTGGACAACTTGGGCAGCCAGATCGGGCTGCAGTATAGCCACCACCACCCCCGGAGATAAGATGGTTTCAGACTCCTTTATGGGGACTTCATTGACGTTGAAACTACGAGATAAAGCATCTGCCCTTATATTTTTGGAACCCGGTCTGAAGGTGATTTCAAAGTTAAACCGTGTGAAAAAGAGTGCCCATCTGGCCTGTCGTGGAGTAAGACGCTTAGCTTTATCTAAATAAACAAGGTTTTTGTGGTCGGTTAAAACCTTAACTTTGTGTTTAGCCCCCTCTAGAAAGTGCCTCCATTCATCGAACGCCCACTTAATGGCAAGGAGTTCCCTATTGCCTATATCTTAGTTGCATTCTGCTTTGGAGAACTTTCTAGAGAAATAGGCAATGGGTCGGAGATTGGTGAGAGTTTCAGGACCCTGTGAAAGAACAGCCCCCACCCCTACCTCTGAGGCATCCACCTCGACAATAAAAGGTTGCTCAAAGTCAGGTTGAATCAACACCGGAGCTACAGAAAAACATCTTTTAAGTTTGTCAAATGCCAGAATGGCTTCAGGAGTCCAGTTATCCACATCAGCTCCCTTTCTGGTAAGATCTGTTAAGGGCTTAGCAATCACTGAGAACCCCTTAATAAATTTTCTGTGATAGTTAGCAAATCCCAAAAATCTCTGTAAAGCTTTAAGATTCCTTGGGCGCTCCCACTTGGCAATGGCCGTCACCTTAAGGGGATCCATCCCAAAAGAACTAGGGGTGATTTTATATCCCAAAAAAGAGACCTCCTGAACACCAAACTGGCACTTTGACAATTTAGCAAATAAATGGTTAAGTCTTAGGAGTTCCATAACCTTACGAACATGACCAACATGCGAAGACCAATCTGGAGAGAAAATCAGGATATCATCCAGGTATACCACTAAACAACGTCCCAGGTAGTCGCGAAAAACATCGTTAACAAAACGTTGAAAAACTGCAGGTGCATTACACAACCCGAAGGGCATGACAAGGTACTCGAAGTGTCCTTCGGGGGTATTGAAGGCAGTTTTCCATTCATCGCCCTCCTTTATACGAATCAAATTATAGGCCCCCCGGAGGTCAATTTTGGAGAACCACCGGGCCCCCACAATCTGATCAAACAAATTAGGAATCAGAGGGAGAGGATGTTGATTTTTAATCGTGATTTTATTTAATTCCTGATAGTCAATGCAAGGGCGTAAGCCACCATCCTTTTTACCCACAAAGAAAAACCCAGCACCAAGGGGAGAACAGGAAGGACGGATGTGACCCTTATGTAAACTCTCTTTAACATAATCACGCATAGCCTCTCTCTCTGGTTTAGACAAGTTAAAAATGCGTCCTTTCGGGTACTTGGATTCAGGAACTAGATCAATAGCACAATCGTATGGACGATGAGGGGGTAGCTCGTCCACCGATTTTTCATCAAAGACATCAAGAAAATCAGATAGAAATTCAGGGAGCTCTCCTTCTAACGAAGAACATTCAGTTAAATTCAAAGAAATACAATGGGCGGCACAACCTGGTCCCCATTGGACAAGTTCTCTGTTTACCCAATCAAACACAGGGTTATGTTGGGTCAACCATGGTAAACCTAAAATAACATCAGAGGACAAATTGTCCATAACCAAAAAATCTAGACACTCAGAATGGATCGACCCCACTTTCACTTCGAGAGGAGGAGTAATATATTTTACTCTTCCTTGGGCCAATGGGGTAAAATCCGCCCCCGTGATACTCAGCGGGCATTTAAGCTGAAGCGGGCATACCCCCAGACCGGACCAAAACCCGGAATTAACAAAATTAGCGGATGCCCCTGAGTCAACATGGGCAAACCCCGAGATACATCTCTCGCCCAAGCATAGCGAGATGGGAACCATCAATTTATTCTTATCGAGTGGTACCTGTGCGCCTGAGTGACCCCCTCGATAGTCACTCAGGCGCTGGAGTTTTCCGACGATGTTCCAGGCCTGGAGGTACATTCCCGAACCCGGTGTCCAGCTTTGCCGCAGTATAAGCAAAGATTATGCTGCATCCGATGGGCTCGTCTAGTTCTTGCATCGGTGGCGCCAATTTGCATAGGTTCCTCCGGTGGTGGCAGCAGGGAAGAGGGGTTTTTAGGAAAAGACACAAGAGAGGAAGAGGTACTACAGGGTTCAGAGGTGCACTTCTCCCTTCGTCTGTCTCGCATCCGGCGATCTACCCTAATGGCTAACGTCATGGTCTATTCTAACGTTTCAGGGGGAGGATAGGCTATTAACAGGTCCTTCAACTGGTCAGAGAGACCCACCCGGAACTGGTAGCGCAGAGCAGAGTCGTTCCAACCAGATGGGATACACCACTGGCGGAACTCTGCGCAATAATCTTCAACTGGTCTTTTCCCCTGTTTTAGGGACGTCAATTGTCGCTCGGCCACTGCAGTCCTGTCAGGGTCATCGTACAATAGTCCCAAGGCCGAAAAGAAAAAGTCCACAGAAGTTAGTTCTATGGCGTTAGGAGGGAGAGAGAATGCCCACTCTTGTGGGGGACCCTGCAGGAGGGACATGATTATTCCCACTCTTTGGGCCTCATCCCCTGACGAACGGGGACGCAGTCGAAAAAACAACCGACACCCTTCTCTGAAGGTTCGAAAACTCTTCCTATCCCCCTTAAATTTTCCCGGGAGTTGTACAGGCGGTTCAGGGGGAGAGGGCGTGGTCATCGTAACCTGTCGAGGAGCAGCCTCCTGCTTTTGAACCCGTTCAGCGAGATTCTGAACCAAAGTGTTCAGATTCTGCATCTGTTCCACTAGCGCCTTCATAGGATCCATGATAACAAATCCTTGGCACACGTCACACAATATCTTTAGGCTGGCTATATTGTCACGAGTGGCTGGGGAAGATAAGACACTAGACAGTGGGCCCTAATTCTGACCCCACCCACTGTCACCTGCCTACTTGCCTCGGTCGACCCTAGGCGGTCGCGGACAACCACGAAGACAATCCCTATGCTGTATACGCGCAGAACATAAAACGCAGACAGACAGACAAACACAAAGCGGGAAAGTCAACTAGCCGAGTCAGTAACCAAACGAGCAACGCAGTACAAAATCGGAACCAAACGGAGAGTCAGGGGACAGGCAAAAAGGTCAGAATCCGGGCAAGTCGAAATGAGAAAGGAAAGGGCAGAATGCAGGGAACTGGGGAGCTGGGATCAGAAACAACTAATAGCCAGCGATAACCTGCTGGCTACACTGAAACTTTATACTGGACCAGGAGCCCGGACCAAAGGCTGATTGGTCCGGCCTCCTGAGTCCAGCCTCACTGCAGCTGGTGCACTGCAGGCTGAGCGGCCGGGCGACCTGTCACTCAGCCTGAGTGCAAAACACATCAGCTGCGTGCCGGACGGCCAGCTGACGGTCACGTGACCCCACGGCGTCCCCGGTTGCTAGGGACGCCGTCGGGTCTCCGTGACGTCACTCTGCTCCGGCGGGCGGAGCAGCGGCGAGCTCCCGAGCCGACAGCCGGAGCCGAGCTGGAAGGAGACGCCGCTGGAGCCGGACAAGGTAAGTTCCTTACAGTTTCATTGCAAAGTATAATTGGATTTGCAAACAAATAAGACCTCATATGGGTCTGTAGGTAATAAAATGCAAACGCTAAGGCCTTTTAAACATGTAGAGGAAAAAAATAAAAGTCAAATAAGGTAAATTTGCTTTGTCACTAAGGGGTAAAACAGTTTTGTCCCAAGAAAAAGCTTGAGGGTAGCTTCACACATACTGGATTCGCCGCGGATTTCAAGCTGCGAGTCTGCAGCAAAATCTGCTACGAATCCTGGTAATGTGAAGTTCTATTGGGTTGCATATCCGCAGCAGAATTTTCATACTGCTGCGGATATGCTGCGGCCCCTTTAACACCCCCGCAGCCAACAGACCCCGGCCTGGAGCATACATTACCTGCTCGGCACCATGGCTGTGTGTGAGGCTCTCAGCTCCCCTTGGTCCTCATCAGCCAATCAGTGTACGGCAGGGAGCCGGAAGCCACACACACAGCTGTGGTGCCGAGCAGGTAATGTATGCTCTGTGCCGGGGCAGAAAATTCTGCTGCCGGTATGTAACCCCATAGAACTTCACACTACCAGGATTTGCAGCGGATTTTGCTGCAAACTCGCAGCGTTAAATCCACTGCGAATCTGGTAGTGTGAAGGTAACCTGAACAAAAATTATTTAGGTATCTTAACATATAGGAAAAGTTATCACAAATACAAAAAGTATCTGATTATTCATGACCAAAACATCATTAATGGGTTAAAAGTTTTGAATCCCATTCAAGCTCCAGGACATACGTGCAAGTCATGGGGGCCATGTTCTTCTTGCTCCATGTACACCCTGGCTACGGGAGCTGGTTGCCAATCACAGCCATGCCATGCCACCACTACAGAGACTGGCCTGGAGTCAATCTATGCAGTTGAACCCTGTGAATGCCATGGACAATAGCAATGGCTTTTATGGAATTAGCAGGGGAGGAGGAATTTCTCTGTAACCCTTCGTCAACCCAGAAATTAGCCTGTCATGTACAGATGCCTGTGAGGCTCAGTAACAGACAGGAATACAGAAAATTGGTCAGCACATTCAATAGAAGTAATATAACTGACCAATCACAAAAAAAGGGGTCCTGGACAAGCCTTTGAAAATGGAGTTGCAAGATGCATATTGGATTATAGCTTCAATCATATGTTATGAGACTGCTCATAATAGCTAAACACTATGGGGGAGATTTATCAAACATGGTGTAAAGTGAAACTGGCTCGGTTGCCCCTAGCAACCAATCAGATTCCACCTTTCATTTTCCAAAGAGTCTGTGAGGAATAAAAGTCGGAATCTGGTTGCTAGGGGCAACTGAGCCAGTTTCACTTTACACCATGTTTGATAAATCTCCCTATATATTATGCTTTCTTTGTTAGACTTATGGAGAGGGAGGGGATTTATAAAGCTGTAGAGGCAGAGCAGACAACACATTTTTGAATAGTTCTTATGCAGTTGCTAATGTGTCACAATCCAAATTCTTGCTATCCCATTTATTATTTTCACTAGAGAGGTAAGGAGGGGGGCAGAGTTAGATTGTATGAACATTTCTAGCAATTTAAGCTACTCGCTGAAATTTGTTTACAACTTGGTTTGAAGAAAATTCCGTCTCTTTTTCCTGATGAATTTCAATCTCACTATTGATGAACACTAGGGAGGAGCGTATAGTGAAATATTCAATGATTCGAAATTCGATTCAAATAGCTCCCGATATTTGACTATACATGAATGCAAACATGAATGCAAAGTAGAAGTGTACCTTTTGATCTAGAGGTACTTGCATACGTATTAAGTGGTGTGTAATATTAGCATATATATTATGCGCTGTACTTGCGTACATATTATGTGGTACGTATATATTACATGCTTGTGCGTATGTATGACGCAATACGCACAACAAATGCCAGGCTCCGCGTATTTGCAGAGCTGAAAAGAAAACATGGCCCAAAGATCCCCCCATTCGGTTTTGCTGAAGCCAAATACCTGGTCCAAATCATGGACAGAATGGATTACAATCTCACAAGGGGATCAATTCCAAATCCCAATCTTCATAAAAAAGCCTTAAAACGCTACAAAAACACATGCATTTGCCTAAACACCGGCTGTTGTGCAATGTACCCACTTGCTGGAATTCTACATATAAAAAGTTGTTTAAGGTGTGTTAGCAGCAGAGAGCTCTAATGGAATACCAGCTCCAAAACCCACAGGTGCCTTCAACTCAGCTCCCTCAATTTGCCAGCCATGAGTGGCCATGGATGTCAAACTTATGCGAAGTTTTAAGGATATTCGAGGAGTCCAACAAGAGGGTCAGCTGCGACAATGCCATAGTGAGCGTAACCATCCCACTTCTATGCGTTGTTAAATAATCCCTCATCGCCATCAGGGAGAACGCCAGGGAGAGGCGGGGATAGGAGAAGTCGTGACGTGATGGAACTAGACAGTCACACTACACTCCTGTGAGCTTCTCAGCATCGATTCCTGGAGGAAGAAGAGGAGGAGGAGGCTGTTGGCCACACTGTCAGCGAGGCTAGTGGTGCAGTTGTGTGCGTTCCATAGGTTCGGCGAGGATGGGGCGAAAAGGAGAGAGAGGAAGAGGAAATATTAAGCAATCCTTCTGGTGGGGGCAGCAAAGTGATGCCATTTTACAGCCTGGCACACATGGCTGAATTTATGTTGGGCTGCTTTTCGAGGGACAAATGCGTTGTCCACATAATGGGTAGCAAAAAATACCGGGTTTTCACAATGCTGGACCCCCGGTATAAGGAAAACATCTCCTCTTTCATTCCAGTAGAGGAGAGAACCACCAGATTCCTTGAGTACCAGAGAGAACTGCTGCAGACTATGATGGAGAATTCCCACCTTCCATTGCTGGTGGCAGAGAAGAGAGTTCCTCCCAAAGCCGGACAGCATCCATCAGGTTCACAGCCGCCAGGGGAAAACTCTCCAAAGTATGAGACACGTTCATGGCCCCCCCCTCGCCAAAGTTCCATCACTGCACGGTCTAGTACGAACAGGAGGGACAAGTATGTTGCGGAAGTACCTGGCCGACCACAACCCTGTCCTCCCCGCTCCCTACACTTATTGGGTCTCTAAGTTAGACACATGGCTCGAACTCTCATTATACGCCTTGGAGGTGCTATCCTGCCCTGCCGCCAGTGTTCTGTCTGACAGAGTCTTTAGCGCAGCTAGGGGCATCATCAAAGATAAGCACAGCCGCCTGTAAATGACGCTCATGAAAATGAACGCCCAGTGGATAGACCCAGACTTTGCCTTTCCACCAGTTGAAAGCCTTGAGAGGTGAAGTTGCATATTTCAGCTCCGGACCATTTAAAAAAAAATTTATCAAGGCTCACCTGAAAGGCCATGTTTACAATTTTTTAAGGGCTCCCGTCATGGGCCTAATTTCATAGGCCTCAATACAATTTTTTAAAGGGCTCACCTCATGGGCCGAATTTTATAGGCCTCGATAGGACTCTATTGCCGTTCAAAGTAATCCCCACACCAACTTTGCTTTTTGTCATTTAAATGGCTGCATGATAAATTTTCTTTTGCTCAATATTTGGCTTTCTGTTCACGCTAATGTAGAGCAAATACATTTTCTGTGGATTTTTTTTTTTCCAATTTACAAAGCGGTTATATAGTGTTTGGAGTCTATAGTTGATAGTCTGTAATAGTGGCATAATAAAGAAATTGGATAAATAAATGCAATATATTCATGTGTGCAATTCACATCACTGGCTGGGAAATATATAACTCTGCAAACAATTGCATTTTGCAAGTGTACGGAATAAACAAAAAAACAAACACGTGCAATATATATAAAACAACTTAAGTGCAATATATGAAAGTGGGACTTGTGATTAACAGAGTTGAAAGTAATGAAAATACGCACTGTGGGTGCGAATATGATCTAAACATGGGACATTGTTAACAGACGCAAAAGCATAAGTTACAAAAAAAGAGAGAATGCTCAGTGTGAGCTGTGCATTATACTGTAAACTAACAGTATACAGCTGTATACCGGATATAAAATTGGTTTTACAACAATAGAATTAAAGGACTGGTCAATGGCTTCACAGGACGCAAACTCCGCAAAACAGTAGAAGCAAGATAACAGCTATTATCACACACACAGAGTATACAGCCGTATACTGGATATAGTATTGATTTTTAAAATAATAGAATAAAAAAGCTGGTCAACTCTTTCAAAGGACGCAGACTGTGCAAACAGTAGTAGCAAGATAAGAGATATTATCCCACTCATATAGTATACAGCCGTATACTGGATATAGTATTGATTTTTAAAATAATAGAATGAAATAGTTGGTCAACTCTTCAAAGGACGCAGATAGAGATGAGCGAACCGGCTGAGGTTCGGGTTCCTATGAATCGTATGGCCATAGACTGTGCAAATCAGTAGTAGCAAGATAAGAAGTTTTATCCAACAGACATAGTATACAGCTCTATACTGAATATAGTATTGATTTTTAAAATAATAGAATGAATTAGCTGGTAAACTCTTTCAAACAACGCAGACTGCGCAAATCAGTGGTAGCAAGATAAGAGGTATTATCCCACACACAGAGTATACAGCCATATACTGGATATAGTATTGATTTTTAAAATAATAGAGTGAAATAGCTGGTCAACTCTTTCAAACAACACAGACTGCGCAAATCAGTAGTAGCAAAATAAGAGCAAAATCAATACTATATCCAGCTGTGTACTGAATATAGTATTGATTTTTAAAGTAATAGAATGAAATAGCTGGTCAACTCTTTAAAAGGATGCAGACTGCGCAAATCAGTAGTAGCAAGATAAGAGGTATTATCCCACACACAGAGTATACAGCCGTATACTGGATATAGTATTGATTTTAAACCTCTAAGGGACATATGACGTACCCGTACGTCATATGTCCCCGAGAGGTGTTCAGAGAGGGGCCGCGCGGCGACCCCGCTCTGAACCGCCGCGGTCCCCGGTGCCACGTGTACCCGGGGCCCCGGGTATTAGCGGGCACAGTCCGATACAGTACAGTAATCAGATGCATCTGTCAAAGATGATAGCTGCATCCGATTACCGGATCCAGCACTTCCCTGGTGTCTAGTGGGGTCCACACATCTTACTGCTGCCGGGGTCTTCACCAAAATGGCGCTGATCCCGGCTCGGCACTCGGATGCAGCAGCCAAAAGCATCCGAGTGCTGATCTCATTGATCTTTGCTGTATTACTATAAAGCAAACATCTCAATGAGAGATCAATGCACTTATACTAGAAGTCCCCCAGGGGGGCTTCTAGTATAAGTGTTAAAAAAAAAAAAGTGTTGTTATTAGTAAAAAGCCCCCTCCCCTAATATAAGTCTGCATCAGCCCCCTTTTCCCATGTTTTAAATAAAAGTAAATAAATAAATAAATAAACATGTTTGGTATCGACACGTACGTAATCGCCCAAACTATTAATTAATCACATTCCTGATCTCGAATGGTAAACGGCGTAAGCGCAAAAATATCCCAAAGTGCATAATTGCGCATTTTTGGTCGCATCAAATCCAGAAAAAATGTAGTAAAAAGCGATCAAAAAGTTGTACTGTATATGCGAAATCAAGGTACCGATAGAAAGAACACATCATGGCGCAAAAAATGACACCTAACAAAGCCCCATAGACCAAAGGATAAAAGCGTTATAAGTATGGGAATGGAGCAATTTTAAGGAACATATATTTATTAACAATGGTTTAAATGTTTTACAGGCCATCAGATAAAAGAAAAGTTATACATGTTATATATCATTGTAATCGTAACGACTCGAGGAACATGCATAACAGTTTTACCCTAGGGCAAATGGCGTAAAAACAAAAAAAACCTAAATTAAAAAAATGCGTTTATTTGTTCAATTTTAATTTCAATTTCCTGGTTTCGCAGTGTACTTTATGCAAAAATTCAGCCTGTCATTGCAAAGTACAATTAGTGTCGCAAAAAATAAGGGCTCATGTGGGTCTCTAGGTGGAAAAATGCAAGTGCTATGGCCTTTTAAACACAAGGAGGAAAAAACGAAAACGCAAAAACGAAAATTGGCCCCGTCCTTAAGGGGTTAAAATAATAGAATGAAATAGCTGGTCAACTCTTTCAAAGGACACAGACTGCACAAATCAGTAGTAGCAAAAAAAGAGGTATTATCCCACACACAGAGTATACCGCCGTATACTGGATATAGTCCCTTCCTACATTACTTCTCCTGAACGCTTTATCACCCTGGTATGAAGTCGGCCCCTCTCTAGCTCCAAGCAGCAACTGACACAAATCTCAAATGACTATTCTAAGATTCAGGAAGTCTCAACCAATCACAGTTAGAGATTTTTTTTAAATCCTGTCTATTCCTAGTGCCTGTCCTCCCCCCCTTCATGTTTATTGGCTGGAAAAAAAAGCGCCAGGGGATGTGGGAGGGCAAATCAAATTTTTACTGTGTTTTTGCTTGAATATTCGACCACAATCGAATAGCTCGAATAGCGTACTTTTTGATGGAATACTATTCGCTCATCACTAATAAACACCCCCTGATATGCCTATTAGTGATGAGCGAATACTGTTCGATTGAATAGATATTCGATCGAATAGTAAGGTATTCGATCTATCGAATATTATACGAATAGTTCGCCGAATATTCAATAAATATTCGATAAGCGTTCAAATCCCCCAGCTTCCGGTTTTTACCTCCAAGTGGTCGAATAGATATTTTTCAATAATCGAATACTTGTTCCCATAGACTTTAATGGGATCGAATATTCGAACGAATATTCGAATATTCGGGAGATATTTGTACGAATATTGAATAATTCACTATTCGCTCATCACTAATGCCTATATGTGCCTACTCACTGGTTGTGATGTGAGTTGCAGCTGTGCAAAGGTCTTAATGAAAGTAAATTTGCAGAACGGCAAAGTCCATGTAACCAAAGAAGATAATCTTTTACCGGTTAGAACAGGAGAACAGCACAGGTACACAATATATTTCTCTAGCTACTGGACCACTATAAAAATTAGAGATGAGCGAATCTACAGTATTAAGAAAGCGAAGCACTTTGTTATGCTTGGCTGTTGGCTTGTCAGCTGGCTGCCTTTGAACACTTGGCTCCGAATGCCTGGAAAAGCTGGATGTAGTTCTAGGAAAAGTGGAACAGAGTGCAGTTCAAAGGCAGCCGGCTTACAAGCCAATGTCTGAGCGGTATGAAGTAATTTGCTATATTAAGGCTATATTCACACAACATCTTTTTTTTGGCCAAAAATAGACGTTGTGTGAACATAGCCTTAGGCCAGTTTCACATGTACCACATTGCAGCGGATTTTGCTGATTGGCTTAGCAGACACCCGGGAACTGGTAGCCAAAGAATCAGGTGGGAGTGTGGACAGGTAATCTATTAGCTTGTCAGTGGTGGGTTAATTGGGCAGGGGGAACATTCTTGCAGCAGAATGAAAATCTGCTTTTAGAATGTAGAGCCAAAGGAAATTACAGTACAGTATTGCAGCGGATTTCGATTCAGAATTTGCAGCGTTAAATCCAATGTGATGCGATACATGTGAAACTGGCCTTATACTGTACTGCAGATTCACCCATCTCTAGTAAAAATCAATACAAGAGGAACAATCATGAGCAATTGTGTTATTCTGCAACAATAAAGAGCATGTGTATTGTTTTATTATTTAAGCGGAGAAAAATAATGATAAAGAATATTAATTAATTACTATAGTACACACTAAAAAAATATAAAAAGACATTTTGTAATTATGCTGGTTACAAGTCTGAATTGGAAACATTGAGATATCGGGCAGACCTTAAATAAATTTTTAGTACACCGTAAAAATGCCTGCTTTATTTGCTTTATAGTTTGTTAGCTATTATGTTTAGTAACTTTTATTAGCTTAATATTTTAGATTTTAATTTTATGTGTACTGGTAGCTCTACTGTCTGCGTCTGCATATAATACTTTCGCTATTTGTAGGTTGGGGTTAGTCTGGGGTTAGAAACTTTGTTAGATATGACACGTATTAAGTCTAGGAGTTTCTTTTTTATTATTATTTTTTATTTTATTTGTTTACAATTATTATTAGTCTTATGTATATACTTGTAGGAGAGTCAGGAAAAGAGAATCTGTCATCTGTGTTGGTCAATGAATATTTGTTTAGCCACAAACTGCATGTGTTCAGTAGTACTTTAGTTACTAATATGACATATAGTTTCTTGTTTGTGAAATAACTGCCAACATGTCATAAGCGTTATTAAGGTTATGCTGCAAGGGGTAGATTTACATAGTAGAAGCTCACACAGCAGAAGTTAACTTGACATTTTTCAAGAGAGTTCTTTTGCTATTTTATATTTGTTATAAGCTTAACTCGTGTTACTTAAAGTGTCACTGACATTAAAAATTTGTTTGCAGAAATCAATAGTACAGGCAATTTTAAGAAACTTCGAAATTGGGTTTATTAGCCGAAAATGCATTTTTATCATCAAAAAGCAGTTTAAAGCTCTCCCCCCAGTCTTCATTGTTGTCTATGAAGGAGAGAAGATGAGGCTCCAAAACAGGACAACAAAGAGTTAATTTAAAGGTACATCACCAGGCTCTCTCCTCTGATGTGACCACTGACCTCTCTAACCTCTAAATAAGGGCTTTCAGCGGGCTCCCTGTTGTGTAATCCTTTGTTCTCTGCTCTCTGCGGCCGACTAATATCACTTGTCTCTCCTCCCCCTTCCCTCTCCATAGCACAGACAGGACCCGTCTGATTGAGATTTCCTGATTCTGAGCAGTGGATGACAGAAAGGAGAGAAGGGGGGGGACCTGGGAAAAGTCTTTTTAAATGAAGATAATGGCATATTTGCCTAATAAACCCAAATACAAAGTTTCTTAAAATCGCCTGGACTATTGATTTCTGCAAAAAAAATAAATAAATAAATAAACGGCAGGGACTCTTTAACCTCTTAACCTCTTAGTGACCACCGCACGTATTTTAACGGCGGCCACTAATGGGCTTTATTCCGATGCGTATGCCTTTTAATGACGGACGCATCGGAATAAATTACCGCCCAGGGGCGGCAGCAGGGCGGGGGATCAGCGGTCAGTGTTACAGCTGACCCCCCCCCCCCCCGAAACTGCCCGGAGGGGAGGATTCTTCGCTCCGGGCAGTTTAACCCATTAAATGCCACTGTCAAAGAATGACAGCGGCATCTAACGGGTTCCGGTGGGTCCCGGTCATACTCACGTGATCGTGGCATCCCGCGGTGCCGTCTGGTCCCCCGATGTCTCCATGGTAACTCCGGGGGCCTAATTAAGGCCCCCGGGCTTACCATGGATATGTCATCCTGCTGACAGGGGTGGCTGTGGCTATTGCCTGTCGGCAGGATGGTCACATGATACAATACACTGTACAGCAGAAGCAGTACAGTGTATTGTATAAGTGATCCAAGTGTTACACTAGTGTACAGTAATGTACACTAGTGTAAAAGTAAAAAAAAAAGTGCACCAATCACAATCCCCCCAGCCCCCCCTCCCCATAATAAAAATGCATTACATTCCCTATAAACTATAAAACATTACATAAAACTGACCAAAAACACAAATTCTATACAAATTTGATATTGTTACGTCCGTAACGACCCAGTCTATAAAACAATATGGATATGGATCTTGCAATGTGGCAACAATTTTTGTGGGTTTTTGCTAGGAAGATAGTTTCTATTGCACCAAAGTGGTAATAGTTAAAAAAAAACCTTTACAAATGTGGTATTGCCATAACCGTAGTGACCCAGAGAATACATGTATTATGCTATTAGTGACCGCCGATATGAATTTTTAAGGTGATCACTAATGGGCTCTATTCTTCTGCCATCAGCTCTTTATGGCGATGGTGCAGAATAGTGCAGCAGCGCCGGTAATGCCCAGCAGCCCCCTCCTCTCAGCTACCGGAGGTAGATGAGGGGTTGGGGCAGAGTGTGGGGTCAGTCCCGGCCGCCCCCCGCACCGACGATCGCTGTTATTACAAGTATAATTGTGGGCACCGGTAACGGGCACTGCATGCTTTTATATCCTCTCACCGTGAATGCACAGTGAGAGGAGATGAATACATTCCCCCCCCTGTCCCCCCCAAAATAACCTTAGTGTTCACAGTGATTGATTCCTTAGAGTACAAACACACTTGGCATATCCGCAGCGAGTTTCTCGCTGCGTATTTGCAGCACGGCGACCCCCGCTCTGAACCGCCGCGATCCCGGGTGCCACGTGTAGCCTGGGACCGCGGCTATTAGCGGGCACGGTTCGATCGCCATGCCCGCTAATCAGGTTATCAGATGCAGCTGTCAAAGTTGACAGCTGCATCCGATTACCTTCCGGAGCCGTTCCCTGGTGTCTAGTGGTGGAGATCGCCCCCCGGGACGTTGTCCCAGAGGAGCGATCTCCGTGTGGGGTGCCGGCCGGGGTCTCCGCCAAGATGGCGCTGATCACGGCTCGGCACTCGTTTGTTTTCAGCTGCAGCAGCCGAAAGCAAACGAGTGCCGATCTCATTGATCTTTGCTGTATAAGTATACAGCAAAGATTTCAATGAGAGATCAGTATATTTATACTAGATGTCCCCCAGGGGGGCTTCTAGTATAAGTGTAAAAAAAAAAAGTGTTTTTATTAGTAAAAAAAGCCCCCTCCCCTAATAAAAGTTTGAATCACTCCCCTTTTCCCATGTTTTAAATAAAAGTAAATAAATAAATGAATAAACATGTTTGGTATCGTTGTGTGCGTAATCGCCCGAACTATTAATTAATCAATCACATTCCTGATCTCACAAGGTAAATGGCGTAAGCGCCAAAAAATCCCAAAGTGCAAAATTGCGCATTTTTGGTCGCATCAAATTCAGAAAAAAATGAATAAAAAGTAATCAAAGAGTCGTATATGCGCAATCAAGGAACCGATAGAAAGAACACATCATGGCGCAAAAAATGACACTTCACACAGCCCCATAGACCAAAAGATAAAAGCGTTATAAGCCTGGGAATAGAGCGATTCTAAGGAACATATATTTGTTAACAATGGTTTGAATTTTTTACAGGCCATCATATAAAAGAAAAGTTATACATGTTATATATCGTTGTAATCGTAACGACTTGAGGAACATGCAAAACAAGTAAGTTTTACCCCAGGGCGAATGGCATAAAAACAAACACCCCCCCCCCCAAATAAAAGAAATGCGTTTTTTTGTTCAATTTCACCACACATTGAATTTTTTCCTGGTTTCGCAGTGTACTTTATGCAAAAATTCAGCATGTCATTGCAAAGTACAAAGTGCTATGGCCTTTTAAACACAAGGAGGAAAAAACGAAAACGCAAAGACGAAAATTGTCTCTGTCCTTAAAGGGTTGAAGTGACACTGTCACCCCCCTTTGTGCATTCTGACATCTCTTTACAGGTGTAAAGGGTAAATTTTGCGGTTTTCATACCTTATTTCATATCATAGGTTATGGTGCTTGTTCAAGTAAAAAGTGTCCTTTTATACAGTTGGTCCCGCCCCCTTGATGCCCATTGGTTGGCCGACGTAAAGGGGTGGGGTTTAAACCTTTCGGCCAGCATGTTCCAATGCGGGGGCCAACTGTGGTGTTGTGGGTGGGGCTAAGTGGCGCTAATGCCGCGAGGCTCCGCCCACTTAACACAATCTGAAGTTGATAAAAGATGACTTTTTACATGAACAAGCACCATGACGTAGAATATAAAATAAGGTATGAAAACCACTAAATTTACCCTGTACACCTGTGTAGAGATGTCAGAATGCAAAAAGAAAGTGACAGTGTCACTTTAAAGCTTTGCTGTAATATGCAGTAACTTGTGACATGTAGTCAGACATATCAACAGTTACTGATCCCTCCGTGTCTCCCTTCTGAGACACGCTGAATGCCTGGGATACTGCCAGAATAAATGCACAGTGTCTCTCCATGGCTGTCAATCAAAACCGACTCAATTGCTTCAGAACAGTCTATGGAGCAAACAAGTCAGATGTTTTCCCAACTTGGAGTGGAGCACACTGTCCTGTGTTCTTAGGAGAGAGACTCAGTGTGATTAAATAATTTTGACATGTCTACTCAAATGTCAAAAGTTACTGCAAATGACCATAACGCTTTAAGCCGTATTCTAAGGGTTTGTTTACACAATGTATGATCAACAGCTGTTGTCTAGCAATCAAAAACCACGAACGTTGTCTTGAGTGTCAAACAATGGCCATTGCTGCACTAATTGCATTGAAATCAATGCACAAAGGCCAGAAATAATTGGCATGTCAATTATTTCCATGGTCGTAGCGAGCACTGGCCGTTGTCTGCATTGACTTCAATGCAACACATGTTTTATTACAAGAAAGGCTGTTGTTTCAATTAAAACAATGGACGTTCTTGTCATAAGAAATATGTTGTTTGAACATAGCCTAAGGCCATGTTCACACTATGTATTTTTACAATAAGATTGCAACAACGGCCGCTGTTTTTGACTGTGTGGCATTACATTAGATTGTATAGAACAACGGCCGTAGGGTATACGGCCGGTGTTCGATGCAGCCGCACAAAATAACTGACAGGTCTATTTTTTGCAGCTGCTATTTATTGAACAGTGGCTGTACAAAACAGCCTTTTTAAAAAAAAAACCTAAAGAATGGCTACTGGCCCTACTTTACATTGAGCTATATGGCTAATTGGAGTGCGGGCACACCCAAATGTGCCTGCATTCCAATTAAAATGAAGTGATGTTTACCTGGCCTATACCATTTGAGATATCAGCTGTTGTTTGACACTGCAAACAGCGGCCATGTCAAACAACAGCCAATGTTCATACAGCATCTGAACGTGGCCTCATACTGTATTTGTACTTAAAAGGAATCTGTCAGCACTGCTGACAGTGTGCTGTAGGTGGCATTCCCCTAGTGGTCATGTAATCTTTGGGTTATGTGTCTGTAAGGTCACTGGTGCACAATCTTAACCCTTAGAGGACCGGGCAAATTTAAATTTTTGCATTTTCGTTTTTTTTCCTCCTTGTGCTTAAAAGGCCAAAGCACTTGCATTTTTTCAACTAGAAACACACATGAGCAGTTATTTTTTGCGTCACTAATTGTACTTTGTATTAAACTCAAATTTCTCAATAACTATGAAGTTCTAAATGTAAAACATAACTTTTATTGTTAATAATAATAAAAATAGATGTGCGATAGTGAAAGTTAAAAAAGTTAAAGCAATCCCGGGAAAATCCCTTATCCAGCGATATTAGATAATGGAATTTTCCCAGAATTGCTGTTTGTAGTACTATATATGTATCCATCACTAGCGGCTTATGTAATTAGCCATACTTGTTAGGGCCACGGCGGCGTCCCGTGCTCCGGACCGCTGCCGCACCCTCTCTCCCGCATCTGCAGCAGCCGGTGTCCATAGGCAGGGACCCGGCGCTGCTGTTGCTTCGGCCCCGGGGGGCGCCTCACCTCATCGCGCTCCTGTCCGTCGCTGTGCCGGCCGGCGCGCGCGTCCCCGCCTCCTAGGGCGTGCGCGCGCCGGCTGTCTCGGATTTAAAGGGGCAGTGCGCTCCTAATTGGCCTGTATGTCAATCACTCCCCTATAAGTTCCAGCCCTGCCCCCTTCCAGGTGTTGGAGCCTCCACATGCTTCCCATAGCGTTTGGCCCAGCTCCCTGTTGTTCCTGATTCCTGTCCGCTACCTGGTCCCTAGTCCTTGTTCCTGATTCCTGTCCGCTACCTGGTCCCTAGTCCTTGTTCCTGATTCCTGTCCGCTACCTGGTCCCTAGTCCTCGTTCTTGGTTCCTGCTCCTCTGTTACACTATTGCTCCTGTGTTCAGCCTGTCACCTGCGGTTATGCCTACAGACCTCTGCCAGCACCATCTCCTGCCTACTGCTCCTGCCACGCCTCGCCTGCCATCACTAGTAACCTAGCCAGGGGTAGCGACCTGGGGGTCGCCTGCCGCAGCAAGTCCATCCCGCCTTGCGGCAGGCTCTGGTGAAAACCAGCGACCCCTTAGACTCCGCTCCCTGGTGAGGTTAGTGCCATCGCTAGTGACGGTCCAGTGGATCCACTACTCCAGGCGTTACAGTAGGCTCCAACCATGGATCCCGGCGAGGTGCCTGATATCCGTGAAGTAGCCCGAGTAGTCTATTGTGCCACAATAGAAAGACAGGTCCTAGAAGGCACACATAGTTGCAGAAAGGATCACTATATTTGAAGAGGTCCATGTCTTGCAGGCAACTATGGATGCACATCTATTGTACTGTCCGTAGCTATGGGTCCGTGACTATAGACCACACCACGGAACATGTGAATGTAGCCTTAAAGTGTCATCAGATTGGAAAGTAAATTACAGCTGACAGGTTCCCTTAAAAGTCATCTGTAATTCGCATTCCAAATTGCTGGACAGTCCTCTGGAAGCCACATCTAAATATAATTTGTATGCACAATGTGAGAAGACATCATTTAAGGATGGGAGGGGAGTGAGGAGGTTCCACAGCCCTTAGTATTTCAGGAGCTTCTTTGACACTTTTCACTTTGTATCACTGCATAGCTTTTTCATATAGTACCCCTCATTAGATGTCAGCCACAGGTGTCCCCACAGCTGCCATTAATAGTGATCATGTAGTTGTCAGCCACTGTGATAATGATAGGTATTACCCATAGTGCACCCCAAGTAGTCACAAGGCATGTCAACATAATGCTTTTCATAGTTTTCCGCTAAAGTCTTCCCTCACTATGACCCAAACTTCCCCCTAATTAAGTAGTAACCACAATGCCACTCTGTGTAGTGGTCACAATTCCATTACAAACAGCCAGCGGACCCCCTATAGCTATCCCAGTGCCCATTTTAGATTCAATCACTGTGCCTTTCCATATGACAAAAGAACTGTCAGTCAAACTATCCCCTATAGCTGTCTCTCCAAAGTTGTATCATCACCTACTGTATGTCTATTATACCTGTTGCTCAGAAGTGCAGTAAAGCACATATACTTGGCAAAAACAGGTAGATTATAACATTATATAGAGAAATATTCCTTAAAGAGGTTATCTAGGATCACAAAAACATAACTTTTTTTTAGTTTCACAAACAGCTCACCCGTCCTCAGGTTGTGTATGGTATGTGTATGATACGATCATTTTCAGTCACACTATCTTTACGGGTGATGATTGGGTGTCAGCAGCAATTCACCTCAATAGCTGTAAGCTAACATAATACCTTATAATTAAAGTTTTTTCATACAGTTATCAGCCATATTGTGCTCACCATTAGACATAAGCCACATGGCTCTCATAAGTGATGGTTACAACATTACACCAAATGATATAAACAGTAGAACTTTAGTTATAGTGTATGATCTATAGGGCCCCCAGAGAGTGACAAATATTTATCCTAAAGAAAAGAATACACCACTT
The DNA here is from genome assembly GCF_027789765.1 of Dendropsophus ebraccatus. Classification (NCBI taxonomy): domain Eukaryota; kingdom Metazoa; phylum Chordata; class Amphibia; order Anura; family Hylidae; genus Dendropsophus; species Dendropsophus ebraccatus. The sequence goes on from NC_091456.1 coordinate 70,708,300, forward strand.
CCTGTAGGACATACAGCAGCTGATAAGTACAAAAAAGTGGATATATTTTAAACAGAAGTAAATTACAAACATATTTAACTTTCTGACACCAGATGATTTAAAAGAAGAGAAAAAAAATTAATTGTAAGTATCCATTTTTACATCACCCTCTTCCTTCCTTAGCTGTCAACCACACTTTCAACTATTGCTATTCAGCCACTTAAACCTTTTAATAGTGATAATTCGAGGTGCTCCCATAGTTGAGCAGTAAGTCACAGGTTTCTCATGGCAACAAAATGATCCTCCTTATAGCTGTTCATCACATTGCTTCCATAAATGCCAGATGCCATACTCCTTATGCAAAACCCTTCTATCAATCATGTAGAAAGAAATAATTCCAGATGTAAGCAACATAACACTGTATTAATACAGTTTCTTCAAAGTTAAATATACCTATCAGACATCTCCCTGCCTAACTTGTTTTATGCATGAAGCTTTTAGGTAAGTTTCCTCCCTGGCTAGGAATGGCCTCCACGTGTGACCTTGTTATAGACTGATATAGCACCTTTTTAACAGTGTGATGAGCTGTTTGTTCCTATTAGTAGGACAGCCTTAGCAAGGAGTTAATATGCTCTTGAGAAGCTGCTGCAATATAGGTCAGGTGATGGGGGTGTGGCGTCTCACTCAGTGCAGGCTGCAGCTTGCATGTTACCTCCAGTCCTGCGCTGTATGAGAGTTGAATGGAACAGTGTGAAGCCTCCAGCTTCAGCACCTGCCTGCTGGACAGCTCCCTGTGAGATCGAAGGAGGCTGAAAGGCAGGAGCCGGCACGTCACACTGTGCATGGATTAACGCAGCCTTATCAGGAAACCGACTTTTAAGTGAAAGAGACTGAGGAAAAAGCGTGGGATACGGATCAGCTGTGGATCACAGTACATTGGATTTCCTTTAAGTGACTTTTTAATCCTTTATCCTTTCCTATAATCGGATAGTTCTTCTTCTTGACATATTTGCTTGTATTTGTGCATGATACTTTTTGCTTAAAGTTTCCCCCCCCCCCCCCCCCCGGAGTCAAGTGGAGTGCTTTTGGCTAAGGTGAGACCCTGTGTCTTAAGTTTGTCCCTAGCCATCTTGAAGGCACCCGGAGCTTTATGGTGGAGGTTGCTTCTAACATCTATCCAACCCAGCGTCTGTATGTGATGATGGAGGGCTTGCTGCTTTTTATTTTGGTCCCTGTCTCTTGAAGGGGGATTTGTGATCAGATTTGCTGAGAGAACAGCCTGCCTTCAACACTCTGCTACTAAATGGATTACTACTAGCAGGGGTGCTTGGGGACACAATTGGAAGAGCTACTACCTTTTTCTGTTGGATGTCACATCCCAGACTTAGTGTATGCCTGGCCAGGACTTAGCTGCTTCTCATAACCACATCAGGATAATTGACACAGCCACAAGGTAGGTAGCAATCCCTCGTCTTGTCTCATTTGGATTCCATATTGCATCACGGACTTAGGGAAATGAGGTTGTATAGCGGGGCAGTGATACATAACAGGGAATCAAATCAGATTACTGAGGCTTGATCAATGGCTTGAAGAAAGGGATGTGATAGAAGACGCACACGAGTCTGACGGTAAATACTGGGAGATCTCTATTTTGCAAGGTTACTGAATTGTGGGGATGGCAATGTCTAAATGAGAGAAGGAGGTCTTGTGTATAGAAAGCGCTGCTTGTGTGTTTTAAAGGTCTACAGTCACTTTGCTTGTTAAATACACTCCAGCAGCACCCTCACTCATGTGCCCACCATAGATAACAGGGAAATGTCGCAGGTTGGCTGGGCTTAGCTAGGAAAAAGATGAATGGATAACAATGTAATGTAATTGTGGTGACTTCTACTGGAAGGAAGACATAAAGGCTGATAAAGGGAATAAATCTTGTATAGGCTACAATACAAGTTATTTAAAGCCAGAGGCTCACATTTTTTTTTCCTTATATACTGTTATATTGTGTGTAAGTAAAAATAGGGATATGGTATAAAAAGCATAGTAACTATAGGTGCAATTGGCTTTAAGTAGGAGTGTTTGATAGATGCATTTTACACACTTGACAGAAAGAGATTGTAATTATGGAGTCCCACCATTTGCCCATGCATTATCAAATCCTGGCATCTGGCCACTTTATTTCTACATGTTACTGGTAGCATAAATGACATATGATACTTAGGATTTGGTCTTGACAGCCACTGACTGTCTGTTGTTCTCCCCCCTGGGCATTGGTGTTCATTGTTTAAAAAAAATGATGTTATGAAATCTATCTCTTGGCTATATTAAAACCACTCATCACCTGGAACTCTGTGCCAAACCTGTCATTGTTTTCTTACTTCCTTAGTTCACATACTGTACTGTAGAAAAACAAAAACCCAGGTTGGATAGAATGGCTAGAGATTAATTATGTATACTTGCTGTTTTACCTCTATGCAATGAGTATATCCAGGGCAGAAAGCTATCACATAATAACTTTCCCCTATTTCTTTAAGTTAGACACTTTAAAAGCAATATGTGAGCTTTAGTATAGAGGTGCCCCATAGACACTCTGTCCCAGCTAAGCAATCCAACTACAATTGCAAGCTCCCTTTTAATGTTTGTACATGCCTCATAGACAGCATTGCAGTGTAGAATAAATTCTTCCATTTCTCCATATCCATGCTGATTGTATGGCTTGTTAATAGCACCTAATCATTAGCTTAAGGGCAATTGTTTACTAAATGTGAGAAACTATTGATAATGGTGGACTGTATTGCTATACTGTTAAAAGAATACTGTACATAGGGATTTTATGATCAAGAGCTTTGCTTCACATCTTCAGAAGCATTTAGCCCCATACTAGCAAAGGTTGGGAGGGATCACTGCACTGCACGTCATAGTTTGCAATCAAAGGGTTGGCAATCCAACCAGCACGCCAAGTCTTATGTAGCTATATGGATTTTTGTTATGTATACCATAAAGCCTACAATCTATCAGGGCTCAGGTGCTTTGTGATTTTGTATAGTTACTGAGTATATGTGCCCAGGTACACTCCCTAATTTTCTCTCTCTCTCTCTCTCTCTCTCTCTCTCTCTCTCTCTCTCTCCCCCTCTCCCTCTCTCTCTCTCTCTCTCACACACACACACACACACACACACACTCTTTATTTCTCAGTTCATATATATTGTTAAAATTGAATGTTGATATGAAAACAAATGATACAACCACATTACAATGTAATAATGTTGTTATTATAAGACTCATTGAAAAGAATAAGATTATCCATTTGGAAAGCATAAGCAACAATAATGTTGATGTAGCACCTTAATATTAACCCCTTGTAGGTCATTGCAAATGTATATATACAATGTGGAAAAATGTATGCACTGTATCTATTAAGACTGAGAAACCAATGGCTGTATTCTAATAGATAAAATAAATGAAGTAATCAATAGTGCAACTTGTGTATCAGATTGTGAGTAGTTAATTTATTATTCATATTTTGCTGGAGGTTCTCCATTTCCATATCCTCTTGTTCAGCATCTGGAGTGTCTCTGGGGAGGTGAGGCACATTTCTCTAGCTTTTGGTTCAGCTTTGAAGAGTTGCAGTTCTGTGTTCCACCAGCTGGGGGAGAATGAGAAAAACTTTTGAATGGACAGAAAATATAAAGCAGCAGCTCTCGGCTCTAAACAGCAGTACTTCCTAATGTTCAATAAATTTGCTTTTCTACATATGCATTAAAAATGAGAGTAATACTTATAGCTTCATCATGGGCTGAGAATATTCCACATATCGATAATGGGTCTCATATAATGGTTAATCCGATGACTATGTTATGAATGTACAGAAGCTATGGTACACTTTAAAGACTGTTTGCTGGTGACAATATTACCATTTATGCTGCCACATAAAAAGAAAATATGACTGTAATCTATATATAAGGTTATGTATCCAATAATTGGATATATATATATATATATATATATATATATATATATATATATATATCTGTGGGAAGAGGCAGATTAACCCTGAGTACAGTAAGCACAGTCTACTCACCTTTTGATTCTAGTAATAAGGTAACATTCAGTTCTCTTGGCATAACATTTGCATGACACTAAGGCTTCAACATGTCATCAGATGCATAATAGCAGCAGAAAACTGAACCACTAGCTGCGTTTCGCATAGTCATAGAATAGAATATTCTGACAGCTTTCCAAATATAAAGTTTGCTATATTATTTATATTTTGCGTTTAATATATAATGCCTGGTCCTATAATATTAGACATTGTTATTTATGTTGTCTGGAGTGCAGTGTAGTAATTGTATGACTAGTAGCTTTTGAAGTCTGTGCATATGATACCTGGGCAGGTTTCTTCTGTTTTAGATAATGTGGATTTGCCATTTCGGATATGTATATGCTTACACGGTCCCTTTCTAACAGAACTACTATAGTTTGATTCATAGCTTGTTTTTTGTTTTTTTTCTATATGCTACATTTGGTATACCCAGCCTTGTCAGTTGTTGCCATAAATTGCTACTGAAGTGAAAATCCTCTCCGCCTTCAGCAAATGGTGTACATCAGTGCAGAGAGAGATATCATTTTGTATTATGCTAATATCATCAGCAATATGTAAGATTTAATATTAGAAGCATGTTCAATACAATTATTTTCACACAAAGTCCCCGAACAATAACTGTTACAAGCAGCCAGAGGAATGTCATATTTCTGTACAGTTTGAAGGTCAGTGCATTTTTCTTGCCCATATATTGCCATGAGCATCCTTGTTGTAAACAAAAGAAAAATATTTAAACACCCACCATAAATAAATGGGCCCTTTGAGAGAGAGCTGGACACAACACTGTTTTTTTTTTTTTTTTTTTTTTTTCATTTGTCTGAGGCATGTACTTGCACATCTCTGCCCTTTCTTTAAACACTTGTATTTCTCTTAAAGAAAAAAGAAAAACATGGAGAAAATGGTTTGTGTCCTTAGTGACAATACCAGTGCAGAAAATATTAATATATTATGTGCCCCCTTCCATCATAGCTTGTATTCTAGATGAAGTCACACACTGCCACAATTGTTATAAAAAAAAACAGATAACACAATAACACAGTGAAAACAGATAACACAATCAGGTTGATGCTGCCATTTTATCAAATCGGATATCCTGAAGGCGGGGGCTGTTATCACCAGCATAATGTTTTGTGCTTCTTTTTTTTCCCATTCATTTTTTAACATTCACAGCATCAAAAGGTACATGTCTGCTAGTCCATTAGTTGTGCAACACTGCACAGGGACGTAAAAAAACAAAAAACACCAGCTTTGGAGAGGCACAACATTACCCAAAGATTTTCTACAAAAAAAGTCTAAATTGCATGAACATTTCTGCACAGACAAAAAAAAAATCACAGCCTCATTCACATATAATCATCATACAAATGTAATGAGCATAAAAATTATACAAAAACATGATAGATTTTCTATGAGCCTCTACACAGCAGTAAACTGACATATTTATGTTTTCAAATACAAACAAACTCAATGACACATTACCTCCACTGTGTATACATTGCATGTAGATATACTTTACTAACAGGATCTAAAAAGATCAGTGGTACAAGGCTGAGGCATGTTCTACTCACCGCCCAAAATGTGTATGTAAGACTCTTAGTGGGCCCTTTTTCAGTAAAACTCAGCAGCATCACTAACAGGGAACATACTACTGAGTCCAATAGTAATTGCTGGGCCTTTTCACTTGACTGATTCTCGACTTGTGTGGCCAGATGCCTGGTCTTAGTGGCATCTCTATCTAAGTCAAACATAAATTTGAAGCTGTAAATGTCTAAATGGCAAAATCCCAATTTCCTTACTGTCTACCGTTGGATAAAAAATGTAGGTAACTGCCTCAAAATATTAATCCAAAAAGGTCTGAAAGTTGTGGTATCTCAGTTTCGGTTTCTAAGTTTTAAGGGAGTCATCACTTATTTGTATATTACTTATATTTCTAATAGATATTGATGTAGGATAAGACTTGGAACAAATCATATTCGTTTTGAATTTTTTTTGTCTTGGCAAATCTTTAGAGAAGCAGAGATTCTTGTTAAAGATAAGAGTCACTGTACCTGCCTGCTGCTCAGTTCCAATATACTGGGCCCAGTGCATTGTGCCCAGCCCATTCAGTATGTTCTTCCCTGAGGTAAGAAAAAAATTAAAGTACTACTACTGCTCCATCTATCTATCTATCTATCTAGCAAACAAATAGTCCACGGCACTCACAGGGTTAACGGTGAAACAACGTAGGTGATTTATTGAAACTTCGTAGTACAGCACTCCAAAAAAGACAAGATGTTTCAGTAACCTCACGTTACCATTATCAAGTGTACCAAGTGAAATACATCCATAGTATAAATACATACAGCTAGACGGTGATTGGCTTATCTAAATTGCAAATACTTCACACATGTGTAAAAAGCAATCATGTTTGTGCAAAACAAAGTTAGGTTAAACAGGCAAGGAGGACACTGCCCAATCTTGGGCGTATGTGTCCTGATAAGTGTATCATGATCATGTGATAGTTCATAGTCCCACCCACCAAAATATAAGTGAATCGCATAGCCCGTGATATTAAAAATTCTCAAAAAAATTAGAATAGATCACTTGAGTAGGAATACGTGATGCATAAATATACTCAAACAATAGTAATTTAGAATGTTGTTAACACTTGCTAAAGCCGACTCCGGAGTCACCACCCGGCAAGAGATTCCAGTTGGCACATGCGCAGCGAGAGGTAGAGTAAACCCGCGTCCTGCGTTGTCAAGGTGACAAGAGCCTTTGCGTACGCTGGGAGGATCACTGTTTGGCAGTATAGGTCATCTTGTTACGATTATTCTGAGCACAAACCCAGGGTTTAAGTCGTCCTGCATAGGAACCAACCTTCCCCCATGTCTCCCGGACAGCAGCTCACCCCCGATTCAGGAGCGCATCCTGCACAAGGACCATCACCCGATTCCGGAGGGCATCCGCCGTCCTACCGACCAGGTGAGTGCTCATGGACCTCTCCAGGTCCTAGTTCGGAAGCGCATCACTGCCGCCACATGTGAACTATTCCCAATCATGTTGTTATGCTCCGCAGGAACCAGCAGGAAGAAGAAAAGGATTGAAAGATGTAGAAGCATGGCCATCTGTTTGGGTGCGTGGTGAGATCGGTCCGACAGCAAGAGGGTACATCTAGAAAAATACAAAAAAAGAGAAGTAAGTATTATACAGTGGTATTTCATAATACTGCCTTAACACAGTGCAGTAAACCAGCTAGGGTTGGTGTCAGGTGAGTTGTTACCTAAGCATATCCCTGCTGACTTTGAATTCAACATTCAGTCCCTTCGGGGTTAGTGAGTGCAACTTGTGGATCCACTCCAATTCTCTTTTCATCAATAACATCTGCCTGTAACATCCATATTTCAAGGGGGGTATATGATCGATGATCATGCTTTTAAGGTCACTCTCTGTGTGGTTATTTTCAACACAATGTTTAGAGACAGGAAGATCCAATCTCTTTTTTCTGACTGAATATCTGTGTTGTCCAAAACGTGTTCTGAGATCGTGGGTTGTCTCACCTACATAAATCATATTGCAGGGGCACCAAAGTACATAGACAATCCATTTAGTTTTACAAGTAAGGTAATGTTTAATTTGATAAGTTACAGAGCTCACAGGGTGTATAAAATACTGTCCCTTGACAAGTTGTTTGCATGTCACGCACCCTACACATGAAAAACAGCCCATTTTTTGTGCGGCCAGAAAAGTTTGCTGTCTCGGTCTCTTAATGCTGATGTCTGATTTCACTAATCTGTCTTTAAGGTTCTGACTTCCCCTATAAGATAGGAGAGGTGGTACACTCAATTCCTTGATGTTAGTATATGTGTCACTCAAAATTCTCCGATGTTTCCTCACAATTCTTCCTATATGTGGGGAACAATCTGTGTATGTGGATACAAAAGGTATTTGTTTTTGTGTGTCCTGTCTAGATGGTTGTTTCTTGAGTAAATCTTTTCTAGGATGTGCTGTCGTTTTTTGTCTACATGTCTGGAGTAAGTGTTCAGGGTATCCCCTTTCCCGAAATTCCCCAGTCATTCTGGTCAATGCAGTCTAAAGGTTACATGGGTCATTAATGATACGTCTTGCCCTAAGCATTTGACTATATGGCAAAGATCGTATCATTTTCTTTGGATGGCAACTCGTATAATGTAGTGTGGTATTGGTGTCTGTCGGTTTCCTGTAGATGTCTGTTGATAACCCATCTTCTGTCACTGTTACCTGAACATCCAGATATTGCATGCTGGTTTCACCGTTAACCCTGTGAGTGCCGTGGACTATCTGTTTGCTACGTATATACGATCTTTGGTCAAGATCCATGACAGCTGGCATCCATTCTACACTGTGAGCAGTGCTGCTGAGCTTTCTTTTTCTATCTATCTATCTATCTATCTATCTATCTATCTATCTATCTATCTAAACAAGTAGATAACCGCAGCACTCGGAGTAGAGTCAAAAAAGCGTGAAGTTTATTCCACCCAAAAATTGCAAGTTTTGGGTGGAATAAACTTCACGCTTTTTTGACTCTACTCCGAGTGCTGCGGTTATCTACTTGTTTAAATACTACGCACTATTGGTCCCGTGTGCTGACCGCTTGGCACCCACCTTCTTTTTCATTGAGGAGTGCTGTAGGACTCTCTTATTTATTATCTATCTATCTATCTATACAATTTCATACCTGTCATTTCATAAATAAAGGTGGCAGTCACACCTAGGTTTGGGTGTACTGTATGAGGGGCCCCATCAGTCCCTCTGATATTAAAGATAACACACAGACTTGGTGTTCCTGAGCTTTTACTAAATCCCAAAAGCTTCAAGTTTCAACTCTACTTCTATCACTTATCATTTTGAGACTGTTGCACAGGAATTGTCTGAATCATTTGTACTTTAGGGTACTATTTCACGGGCCGAGAAGGGCCTGATCAATGATGTAAACAAGCGCCGATCTGCTATATCGCCGCTCGTTTACTGGGCCTATTCCACGGCCCGATGATCGTTGAGCGAGGGCTGCAGGGACATGGTTACCAATGTCCTTGCAGCATCATACATTACCTGTCAGGTCTTCTGCTCCGCTTCATCCTCCTCCCCAGGTCCGGCGTGCTCGAGCTACTAAATGGCCTGTCACCTGACAGGCCACTCAGCCAATCACAGGCCGCGGGGGTCCCGCGGGGATGATGCTGCTGCTGCTTCTCAAATCGTCGGTCGCCCGCCGTGCACTGCTATTCAACCGTAGCAATGCGCGGTGGGGGAACGATGATTTTAGGTCTGGTCCTAAATGAACGATCAGCCAATGACACGATCATGGGCTGATCATTTTTTCTCTATTTCACAGAGATAATCGGCCGAATGGGGCCGAATGGGGCCGATTATCGTTACTGTGGAATAGGGCCCTTAGTTAATAGAGATAAACTGGTCATCAGAACTTTCTGTATGACGATAAAATATTCTATAGAAGTTACTGCTGTAATTACACAGATTCCTCTCACACACTTGTAATGAAGTAATTCACAGTTCAGCCTCCCTGACTCCATTTGTATATTCTCTAAATTTACTTAAATTGTCACTGACATTTAACAAAAGCTTTTGAGCTTTGGCATGGAGAGCTATAAGCAGGGGAGAAAAGTACTTAACTGAGCACTTCTTGTGGCTCCTTCTAGAGATAGTGTGGGAGTCAAGATATTTACAGCCACACTGGTGAAAAGAAAACTTTTGTCTCCTTAAATGCAATGACACCAAATTAAGAGTTCATATTTTTTCTATGTATTGAACAGATACATGCCAGAAAGCCAAAAATTCCAAATGGAGGCCTTTTGAAATCAAACAGGATATAATCCAATGGCATCAATAGGTAATGAAAATCTTTAAGAGCATTTAGTTAAAAGATTGTGACATTTTGAACCAGACAAGTCTTTATCAAAATGCTTGATAAAGTGTCAGCTTGGTTGAAAAAGCACCAGTGGTGGAACTACCACCATAGCAACCATGGCGGCTGGTATGGGGCCCGCCAAGGGGCCCAGCAGCCAAGTCAGCCTGTTTAATGTCTCCTGGTTAGCTTTTTAGGACATTTGTCCTCACACTAGACAACCAGGGGAGAATGGTGTGTACAAAAGCCAGACACACACCCACTCACTCACACACCAACCCACCCACTCACACACCCACCCACCCACTTATTCATACACCCACTCACACCCAGACACAGGTAGGGAGTATAGAGACATAGAGAGAGAGAGAGAGAGAGAGAGAGAGGGAGAGAGGGAGAGAGAGAGAAAAGGAGAAAAAGCATTGATGCTCTGTCTCCCTCTTTCCCACTGGTCACAGTGAGGCTTCTCTTCTCCTGCAGCAACTAGAAGCAACTATCTGGCCTGTCAAATGCCTGCATGGAGGAGCTTCCACCGTGTATGATGACCTCTGACCCTGTCCTGCTGGGATCTAAGACAATGACAGCTCCTTTTGTAAATATACACTGTCATTGATAAGGAAGGGGGAGGGCATGGTGGCTGCTGGCTTACACAGAACTACTGCCAGCAGCATAAGTCTGTGTTTTACTTCTACAGGAGCTGTGACAATGTAGGACCCCCAATGAGCTGCCCCCTTTCCCAAAGACTCATTGGAGGCACAGATTGCATAGACAGAAAGAGCACACTGGAAGTTGTAGTCCCACACTGTCTATGTACAAAGTTACCCTGTGACTGCAGCTTATGTAGGACTCAAAAACTCAGCCTAATGCATAATAGTGGCCCTATGTATCCAGGGTTAACATGATCCCTGACGCAATAATTGTGTCAGTGAGCTACAGTATGTTAAGTCAATTAGAAAGTTGAGTAAAATGTGTCACTGTGATCAAGTTAACAAAGACTACATCTGTACAATAATTTGAATTGTCCCATTTTACTTTGTTTTTACCATGTTCAAGTCTGGTATGGCGGTGTTATCCAGTCAAAGTATGGCAGTAGTGTTCAGGTCTGGTATGGTAGTGTTATCCAGTCACAGTATTGTGGTATTGTTCCAGTCTGGCATGGGGGTGTTATCCAGTCACAGTATTGTGGTATTGTCCCAGTCTTGTATGGAGGAGTTATCCAGTCATAATAGGGTGGTATTGTTCCAGTTTGGTATGCTGGTGTTATACAGTCACATTATTGGGGTATTGTTCAGGTCTGGTAGGGTGGTGTTATATAGTCACAGTATGGCGGTATTGTTCAGTACCTAGGATAACAGGAGCTGTAAATATGATGTAGGTGTACAAATGCGGGTCACCTCAGCTCTCCCATACTTGCACGTACACTGACAAAAAGGGGGGTGGGGGCCAATGGAAAGTTTGCTATGGGACCAAGCCCTTTTCTAGTTACACCTCTGAATTGCACAGTCATGTACTTACTTTCTTAAATAAACTCTTTTAAAGATTTGCATCACCTATTGATGCTGTTGTCTCAAAAGTTTTGTTAAATAACATTGACACCTTAAGAGGATCCTAGCGGAAAGAACTACTATACTCTCCTCACCAGTAAGAAGAGGCAGCTACTCATGTGATGTTACTCTGAGGCTTTACTGGATAGGGAGAATAGCAAGAAAGCTAAAGCAGGATGAATACTATAATTCAGGTTGATATGTAATCAAGAGCAGACAAGATATTGGATTGTGAAAAACATACATAACAGCAGTCTGATAGAAAGTGACACAAGATATTGGATTACTGGAAAGTGTGCACAATATACATAAGAGCAGTCTGATAGACACTTAAGTAGGAAGTGGCACAATAAACAGTTGTTTTATCCATGGGACCCTAGATTTACTCCCTTTGGACTTTATCATACATTGGTCGCCATTTTTTATTTTGAGATGGAATTTAGAAGCCTTAACTTTTAAGGTTGGTTGTAACATGCCTTTTTTTTTCTTCTTAGTGTTATTCCTGCTAAACTTTTAGGACCATTGTATTTTTCTGCTCTTATTATATCTAATTATTAGGATATAAAAATATGAAATTTTAAACTGATTTGTTGCAATCAAAATGCAAATATTTAAGTGGTAGAAAATATCAGCTACTGAATCTCAAGTGAAAGAATTAATAGTTCATTTATAATTTATTATATCATTGAGAATGTAGGCATGTAGAGTGGCATTTTTAACAAGAACATTGTTCATGATCATGGAAAAGCATCAAATAGCAATAAAAGTATTATACATGCTTTAAATTTTAGTCTTCTGAATTTACACATAATTTGGTTTCAGAATTAGGAAGATTCTCAGGAATGCAAAAATAAAATAAAACAATTATATGGAAGGTAATTACTGTTGTATGTATAAAGGCACATTTAGGGAATGCTTGTACATTGCATGGGATGGTCAGGTCCCAGAGATAAAGGGGAGAAAAAAAAATAAAAATTAAACTCTTAGATGACATAAGCGTGCATTCCACAAAACATGAGCGACAATCATTTTGAACCACAGTGCTTCTTCAATATAACGTTATGGTCGCCTTTCCCTGATATGTTCTTAAAGTGTAAATATAGCCTTAGTTTGTATTAGTTGCCTTTTACCGGAAGACAAACTCTAAAAACAATCAATTATAACCAATTTTAACGTCAATTCAACTTAAGTGAGACATGGAAGTGCAATGATGCCAATAATAATATGTTTTGTGGCTGTCATTATTAGAAGAGGTTACTTTTTTCAAGTTACAGAAGTGATGAATATTAGCTTTTGGGCCAAAGGTGGAGGTATTCCTGAAACTACACAGTTTGTGAACTGATTGGAGACAAATGGCACTATTGTAAATAGTGCCATGGAAACTGGAGAGCACCATGTGTCATTGATGTGAAAGATGAACATCAGTTATGAATGTCACAGTGGAGCAGCTTTCTGCAAAAGTGAACCAGGGGGCTACCATACTTGTGTCTAAAACAAGAGTAACCCTACTGTGCATGGGGCTCTGATCAGACGAATGGTCACTCTGAAGTTGCATTGGACATTGGACACCTGCTCCCTTCTCTGATGAGTCCAATTTTCTGTGTTTTTTTTTTTTTTAATGGATTGATATTGGCATGTCAGACAAATAATATCAGAGAACAAATACCCTGCAATCATTGTTAAAAGAATACAAGCTAGTGATACGAGTGTTATGATGATAACCTGGTAATGCCAGGGAAATGTTTTTGTGGTATTCTATAGGCACACTGATCCATGAGGAAGGCACTTGATTTAGGCATGGATCCCTCCTTTAAGATCATGTGCTGATTTGTCTTTCCTGGGGTGAAAGTCTTACTGGAAGACAATTTTCACTCAAAATTACAGACGTATTTTGGTATTATTTTACTGTGTTTGAACATAGTCTAAGGGTACATACTGAGTGTTTGTTGTTCACCTGTAACCACTTATAGGTCAAAACCACCTTGATGTTAGAAGGCAAAAAGGGTTTAAAATAACATCCACCAAGAGCGTTAATCAAATATCTCTAACAACTGTTTTGAGCAACAGTTTTTTTTTTTGTTGTTTAAAAAGTCTTTATTATCACATCAAGAAAAATTTTTGTACAAAAACAAGTTATCACATTTTTCTTTTACAAAAATCCCCCCCCTCCCCCCCCCCTCCCCAGGTGGACCCTTGATACTCAAACCAGGGAGAGCCAGCTTTTCATATCCTGTTATTCACTCCCATTGTCTTCCTCCACTATTCTCTTGCTCTTTCCCATACCTTTTCATACTTGACATACTGTTTTACCAAGTTACTCCAAGTCCCCACTCTTAGTATTTCATTTGAATTACAACTCCGTACGATCATGAGTCTTGCCACAAACAATCTCCTGCCCCAGATTTCCTTCTTTTTGCTATCTATTCCCACTAACTGTGAATCATCCCCCAGTATTATCAATGTCGGATACGGTATTATTTTATAGTCCAGTTCTTCCTCTATTCCCTTTATTGTTTCCCTCCAAAATTTTTCCAGGGCCGTACATGTCCAAAAGATATGCAACCAATCTCCTACTCTTTCCCCACACCTTGCACAGTCCGCTGTGGTTTTTTTGCCTATTTTTTCCAAAAACATTGGGGTATAATATAATCGGTACAGAATATGAAGTTGTATTATCTGGGGATTTTGGTTTACCGATACTTTCTTAACATTTTTTAGTATATTCTCCCTTTGCCCCTCAGACATTTTACCGAATTCATTCTCCCATTTCCCCCTACATCCTATTTCCCTTATCCCCTGGGTACCATCCATTAATTTCCCATATATTCGTGATACCCCTTTTTTAATACCCATACCCCTATTTAGGAGGGATATTATTTCCGGGGTTGCTTCCACCATAAATAAATCTTTATTTTTAGTGTCCCTGACAGCATGCTTCAGCTGTTCATATTCATACCACTCTTTCCCCTCTAAACCAAACTCTTCCCTTAGATGCTGCCATGTTTTCAATTTCCCATCTAGAAAAGCAGTTTTGAGCAACAGTTATATTATATAAGACCTACTGCAATATACTCAAGGATCATAATGTATTACCTATCAGTTAATCAAAATGTATGTGTTGTCACCTACAGAAATAAATTCCAAAAGCTGGCTAAATGTGAATAAGCATTTAGTATGCAAATTGTCAGCATTCGCCTATTGATTATTTGTTTTCCACATTTGTAGGATACACACCATCAAAATAATGGTCTTTTTCTTTTCTTTTTTGGATGGCCATCATTTAACCCCTTCATGACCAAGCCTATTTGCACCTAAAAGACCAGGCTCATTTTTCAAAATCTGACCTATCTCACTTTATGCGCTTATAGCTCAGTGATGCTTTAACGTATGCTAGCGATTCTGAGATTGTTTTTTCGTCACATATGGCACTTTATATTAGTGGCAAAATTTGGTCACTACTTTGTGTGTTTTTTGTGAAAAACATCAAAATATCATGAAAAATTGAAAAAATTAGCATTTTATGAACTTTGAAATTCTCTGCTTCTAAAAAAAGAAAGTCGTATCACATGTATTAGTTACTAAGTCACATTACCGATATGTCCTCTTTATTCTGGCTTCATTTCATAAACATATTTTACTTTTTTAGGGTGTTACGGGGCTTAGAAATTTATCAGCAAATTACCACATTTTCGTGAAAGTTTCCAAAACTGATTTTTTTTTAGGGACCAGTTCTTATTTTAAGTTGATTTAGGAGGTTTGTATACTGGAAACCCCCATAAATGACCGCATTTTGGAAACTAGACACCTTAAAGAATTAATCGAGGGGTAAAATGAGCATTTTAACCCTACAGGGGCTGGAGGAAAGTATTCACCATTAGGCCGTAAAAAAATGAAAAATTAAAAATTTTCAATAATATATACGTTTAGATTAAAGTTTCTCATTTTCAAAAGGAACATGAGAAAAAAAGCACCCCAAAATTTGTAACGCAGGTTCTCTTGAGTACTACGGTACCCCATATGTGGGCGTAAACCACTGTATGGGCACACAGCGGGGCTCAGAAGGAAGGGAGCGCCAATTAGCTTTTCCATTGCAGATTTTGCTGAAGAAGTTTCCGAGCGCCAGGTGCATTTGCAGAGCCCCTGTAGTGTCAGCAGAGAGAAAAAACCCAATAAGTCACCCCATTTTGGAAAGTACACCCCTCAAAGAATTCATCTTCGGGTAGGATGAGCATTTTGACCCCACAGGTGTTAAAGGAAAGTATTCAAAATTAGACAGTAAAAATGAAAAACTCTAATTTTTCCCAATAATATGTTCGTTTAGTTTGAAATTTCTCAATTTCACGAGGAACAAAAGAAAAAAAGTACCCCAAAATTTGTAATGCAGGTTCTCCTGAGTAAAAAGTTACCTCATATGTCGGTATAAACCACTGTATGGGCACACAGCAGGGTTCAGAAGGAAAGGAGCGCCAATTAGCTTTTTCAATGCAGATTTTGCTGAAGAAGTTTCTGAGCGCCAGGTGTGTTTGCAGAGCCCCTGTAGTGCCAGCGGAGTAAAATCTCGCCATAAGTCACCCCATTTTGGAAAGTGCACCCCTCAAAGAATTCATTTTGGGGTGTGGTGAGCATTTTGATCCCACAGGTATTAGAGGAAAGTATTCAAA
Organism: Dendropsophus ebraccatus; assembly: GCF_027789765.1. Classification (NCBI taxonomy): domain Eukaryota; kingdom Metazoa; phylum Chordata; class Amphibia; order Anura; family Hylidae; genus Dendropsophus; species Dendropsophus ebraccatus. Next base: position 70,724,464 of record NC_091456.1, read on the forward strand.
AGTAGACAGTAAAAATGAAAAACTCGAATTTTTCCAATAATATGTTCCTTTAGTTTGAAATTTCTCAATTTCACGAGGAACAGGAGAGAAAATTCACCCCAAAATCTGTAAGGCAGGTTCTCCTGAGTAGAACAGTACCCCATATGTGGGTATAAACCACTGTATGGGCACACAGCCGGGCTCAGAAGGGAAGGAGTGCCAATTAGCATTTTCTGTGCAGATTTTTCTGAAGAAGTTTCTGAGCACCAGGTGCATTTGCAGAGCCCCTGTAATGTGTACAGAATAGAACCCCCACAAAAGTCACCCCATTTCGGAAAGTACACCCCTCAAAGAATTCATCTTGGGGTAGGATGAGCATTTTGGCCCCACAGGTATTAGAGAAAAGTATTAAAAATTGGCCAGTAAAAATGAAAAACTCGAATTTTTCCAATAATATGTTGCTTTAGTTTGAAATTTCTACATTTCACAAGGAACAGGAGAAAAAAAATTACGCTAAAATCTATAAAGCAGGTTCTCCTGAGTACAACGGTACCCCATATGTGGGCATAAACCACTGTATGGGCACACAGCAGGGCTCAGAAGGGAAGGAGCACCAATTTGCTGGAGCAAAACCGCAGCTAGTAATAGTTATTAGAATAGTGCAGTTACTAAAATAAAATAAAAAAAATTAGATTACAGGTAATGTGGGGTGGTTACGGACAGTCTGGGGTGGTTACGGACAGTCTGGGGTGGTTATGAGTAATCTAGAGGTGGTTACGGGCAGTCTGAGGTGGTTACGGGTAATCTGGGGTGGTTACGGGTAATCTGGGGTGAATACGTTCAACATGGGGTGGTCACAGGCAACATGCTGTGGTTAGGGCAACCTGGGGCGGTTACAGGCAACCTGGGGTGGTTAGGGGCAACCTGGGGTGGTTACGGGCAACGTGGGGTGAATACGGACAACCTGCTGTGGTTACAGACAATCTGGTATGGTTACAGGCAACCTGCTGTGGTTAGAGGCAACAAGGGGTGGTTACGGACAATCTGGGGTGGTTACGGACAATCTGGGGTGGTTACAGGCAACCTGGGGTGGTTACAGGCAACCTGGGGTGGTTACGGGCAACGTGGGGTGAATACGGACAATCTGCTGTGGTTACAGACAATCTAGGGTGGTTACAGGCAACCTGCTATGGTTACGGACAATCTGGGGTGGTTACGGACAATCTGGTGTGGTTACGGACAATCTGGGGTGGTTACAGACAATCTGGGATGGTTACAGACAATCTGGGATGGTTACAACCTGCTGTGGTTACGGATAAACTGAAGTGCTAATAGGTAATCTGAGGTGGGTACCTGTAATCTGGCGTGGTCACGGGCAATCTGGAGGGGGTCACTGGCAATTTGGGGTGGTTAGAGGCAAGGTGCAGTGGTCAGAGGCAAGGTGCTGTGGTCAGATGCAAGGTGCGGTGGTCAGAGGCAAGGTGCGGTGGTCAGAGGCAAGGTGCGGTGGTCAGAGGCAAGGTGCGGTGGTCATAGGCGCCATGCGGTGGTCAGAGGCAAGGTGCGGTGGTCATAGATGACGTGCGGTGGTCAGAGGCAAGGTGCGGTGGTCATAGGCGACGTGCGGTGGTCAGAGGCAAGGTGCGGTGGTCAGAGGCGACCTGCGGTGGTCAGAGGCAAGGTGCGGTGGTCAGAGGCAACCTGCAGTGGTTGCGTGCAATCTGGGGGGTAACATGTAATCTGGCATGATTACGGGCAACCTGGGGTGGTTATGCCCAACCTACGGTGGTTACGGGCAACCTGGGGGGGTTACAGACAATCTAGAATTGTTACGGATAGACTGAAGTGCTTATAGGTAATCTGGGGTGGGTACATGTAATTTGGGGTGGTTACAGGCAATCTGGAGGGTGTCACTGGCAACGTGCGGTGGTTACGGGCAATGTGCGGCGGTTATGGGAAATGTGCGGTGGTTATGGGCAACGTGCGGTGGTTATGGGCAACGTGCGGTGGTTACGGGTAATCTGGGGGGTTACGTGCAATCTGACATGATTACGGACAACCTGGGGTGGTTATGGGCAACGTGCGGTGGTTACGGGCAACCTGAGATGGTTACGGGTAATCGGGGGGTTTGGGGTAATTTGGGAGTAAACTGCAATTGTTACTATAATAAAAAGTGTGTGTTTTATTTTTATGTATGTTTGTCACTTTTTGTACTTTATACATTCATTTTCACTATATTACTATGATTACTGTGATATTTTCTATCACAGTAATCATATTTCAGTGACAAAGACCAAATCTGGGGTGGTTACGGGTAATCTGGGGTGAATACGTTCAACATGGGGTGGTCACAGGCAACCTGCTGTGGTTACGGCAACCTGGGGTGGTTACAGGCAACCTGGGGGGGTTAGGGGCAACCTGGGGTGGTTACGGGCAACGTGGGGTGAATACGGACAACCTGCTGTGGTTACAGACAATCTGGTATGGTTACAGGCAACCTGCTGTGGTTAGAGGCAACGAGGGGTGGTTACGGACAATCTGAGGTGGTCAGATGCAAGGTGCGGTGGTCAGAGGCAAGTTGCGGTGGTAAGAGGCAAGGTGCGGTGGTCAGAGGCAAGGTGCGGTGGTCATAGGCGACGTGTGGTGGTCAGAGGCAAGGTGCGGTGGTCATAGGCGACGTGCGGTGGTCAGAGGCAAGGTGCGGTGATCAGAGGCAAGGTGCGGTGGTCAGAGGCGACGTGCGGTGGTCAGAGGCAAGGTGCGGTGGTCATAGGCGACGTGCGGTGGTCAGAGGCAACCTGCGGTGGTTACGGGCAACCTGGGGGGTTACAGACAATCTAGAATTGTTACGGATAGACTGAAGTGCTTATAGGTAATCTGGGGTGGGTACATGTAATTTGGGGTGGTTACAGGCAATCTGGAGGGTGTCACTGGCAAAGTGTGGTGGTTACGGGCAACGTGCGGCGGTTATGGGCAACGTGCGGTGGTTATGGGCAACGTGCGGTGGTTATGGGCAACATGCGGTGGTTACGGGTAATCTGGGGGGTTACGTGCAATCTGACATGATTACGGACAACCTGGGGTGGTTATGGGCAACGTGCGGTGGTTACGGGCAACCTGCGATGGTTACGGGTAATCTGGGGGGTTAGGGGTAATTTGGGAGTAAACTGCAATTATTTCTATAATAAAAAGTGTGTGTTTTATTTTTATGTATGTTTGTCACTTTTTGTACTTTATACATTCATTTTCACTATATTACTATGATTACTGTGATATTTTCTATCACAGTAATCATAGTTCAGTGACAGAGACCAAATTGGTCTCTGTCACTTAAAATTTTCAGAGCTTGGCTGGTTGTGGAGCGCATGCGCACTTCATAACCAGCCAGGACACCGTAGAGGAAGGAGCTCCAGGATCAGGTAATGTATAAGGGGTAGGGGGGGGGGTGACTGGGGGACGGGGGTGACAGGGGGGTGGGGGGCGACTTGGGGGGTGGGGGGACATCACTTTTTATCCCCTGTCACCAATCATTCATGGTGACAGGGGATAAAAAGTGCCTGGAGCACATGGCACAAGCGATCAGCGGTATATAGTATATAGCGCTGATCGCTTGTACCGGGACCCCACAGGGGGGGTCCCGATGACTGCCCCATGCTCTCCGCTACCTCCGGTGGCGGAGAGCATGGGGCTTTCATTCATTTTTCTTTTTTAATCACTGTGAACAGACATTAGTTTGTTCACAGTGATAGCGGCGCCCATCTTGCTTCCGATGGCTGCCGCGGGAGGGGGGTTAGTGACTGGGGCACTAGGGGGGCTGATCTGGGGTCTGATTTTACTTATTTCATCTCCCCCCCCCCCCCCCCCCCCCCCGTGGGGGGAGATGAAATACAGCGGCGGCACTGGCCCATTAGTGACTGCCGTTTCGGCGGTCACGAAGGGGTTAATGGGGGTCAGCTGCGGGATCGCAGCTGACTCTCATTACCTCCGGGGCTGTACACAGATGAGAGCGGGATCTCTGTCCCTGCAGCGATCCCACTCTCATCACAAAGCCCCTGTCAGTCAGGAACGTATGTGTACATTCCTACTGCACGGGGCATGTGCAATAGGAACGTATATATATACAGATTGCTGACGTGAAGGGGTTAAAGACAAGTATAGATCGTTATTTTATTTATAAAATAAAATATTGTACAAATAAAAGCTGTCATTATAAAATAACGGCCATTATTTGTTATTAAATGGCTGCCATCCAATAAAAACTATCGTCATTTTGATGGTGTGTGAACGCAGCTGTAAACTGCACCATTGTGTATTTATTTGACGAGAGTAATATTTCAGAAATTTTACTTTTTAATGTGCTTTTTGATTATTCCACTCTGTACCTATTTGATTACTTTGTTTGATTAACAAACAGCATGAACACTCTCATGTTTCCCAACACAGTACATTTTAATCAAATCTTATTGAAATATTAACATCTAGTTTATCAGCCTGTCAATTCCTTTAGTTTTTGTAAACATTTATTTAAATAGTAGTAGCAGGATTAGACAAGGTGTTCCATTTAATTATGGATATTGTTACACCATTTCTGACATTAAGGAAAATATTATGGGGAACATATATGAAAAATGTCTAAAATAAAAATATATATTTTTCCCTTCCTAAATCAACCAATCAGTACTTCACTTTCACATCTTAGGCTATGTTCAAATGCTGTATGAGACAGCCAGTCTCATTAAAGATCATCCAGGCCGGTACAGCAGTACCAGCCAGATGATCTTTAGTGCCGCTGAGTTCTAATGCAAACACATCTGTGCAGCCCCGAATCCCGACCGAAGATCCCGACCGAAGTGTATACTATGTTAATACGCTCAAGGCGGGATTTCATAGACGGCAAGGTAATGTATATTTTCGTATTATTCACGGGCGTTGTTGCGATCAGCAACAACGAAGGTCCTTTATGAAAATATATGTTGTGTGAACATGGCCTTAATCTGCTTTGGTAAAATTAACTGAAAATTAGGTCCCGTTTCTAATTGATCTGCCAGATTCACTAACAAGTGCACGCATTTTAGTGAAACTGGCCTGACCTGCGAGCAGATATAAATCATGGTAAATCAGGCACGCTAGGTCATGCTTCCTCCCCTCCTTGTTCCCCCACCCTGCCCACCCAAAGGACGAGCAGGGGATTTGGCTGGCACCAGCAAGAAAGGGGCAAATCTAAGCCCCAGTGTATGCTAGGCCCGCAGCCTTTATAAATGTCCCCCAATGTGTCTACCATTCTCTATTTGTCTGACCCTATTTATTCATTCACTTTGTGTAACTCTTAATAATTCTTTGTTACATGTTTTCCCAAATGTATTTTTAAGTTACAGATATTTAAATTTGTAACCCCAATTAGGTGCTCTTTCCACACAATTCTTCATATTTTTTCAGTGTACCTTCTGAAAAGGAATCCAATCCCTTATTAAATTGCCTCCCTTTCCAATAACTTTGCGTTGGAATTTTCAAAAAATATTTAAAGTTAGTTATTCCATATTTCTGTGAACTCTAAACCATATTTAACTCTACAAATTCTCTTTATTTCTTTCCATATATTTTTTTTGTCTGTCCCTTAAACATATATTCATTTGCATGCTTACATGGTGTTAAAATATTGCAATACTGTATTAAGCCACATTCACACTTTGTAAGACAACGGCTGCTCTGTGACACGGTCCTGTCATAGAACGGCCACTGTCTGTGAAGTTCACCCCAGCCGATACTTCAGTATCAGCCAGATGAACATCTCTTCTTTGGAATTGGAATGCGGGCATATTCAGGTGTGCCTGTGTTCCAATTAACCATAGGAGACATTGTAAAGTATAGGCGGAGCTGCACTTTACATTGTCTGCACAGTCAATTTCATGTGACTGCTATTGAATGAATAGTGGATGAACAAAATTGACGTCAGTTTTTTTTGTGCGGCCACATGGAATCCCGGCTGAAGTTTATACAGTGTGTATACATACCGGCCGGGATTCTATCATAATTAAAATAATAGGCCGCTGTCATTAAATACTGGCCGTTGTTGCAAACCTGCAACAACGACCATTGTTTCATAAAAATATATACGTTGTGTGAATGTGGCCTAAAAGCAAACAGTTTTTCATTTCTTTCTTTCATTGTGTGGCTGTATCTAGTTGAAATGGCTTGATAATAAACTGGGCTTCTTCAGTAAAAACATTCTTATGATCAATAGTTTCTAAAACAAGAGAAAATAAGATAAGGAAAATGTGATATTCCATGGCCTGGTAAAATTATTTTACCAATAAGACTCTTTGAAATGGAGCTTTGCAATTGAACATGAAAGAGTCCAATGTATTAAGTCTAATGTAGAAAGGGCTTCTAGGTAATAAAGCTTTAGCAGAATATGTCATGCCAGTCATCCCTAGAATGAGCTTTGTGAGTCACTTCAGGAAATACAACTTATTGATTGATTTTCCATTACTAAGCCCTCAACTTCCAAAGGGAATGGAGAAGAGAAAGCAAACTGTTGCAAAGTGATATGTTTAAGAACTGTCTTTTGCTAAATTATAAACAAATATAAAAAATAAATGGTAACTACATTAAACATATATTTTATAGAAAGTATATCTTTAAAGGATTCCACTGAATAATGCAGTATATTGAATCTGTATGAAATATACTGTAGTATGCAAGTACAATTCAATTGTCAAACCACAATAAACATTATGTTATGCTTGGGTTTCAACTTCATATTGGGTTACTTCATATGAGTTTACATAGCCACCCTTTTAAATATCATTGGACTGTAGGTCAAGGAATAAAGTTAAAGGGAAACTCTAGCAATCCCGTAAAAAAATACAATTCACAAAAAGCATATAGGTGCTCCGGTTGTTTGAAACCTCTCCTACTTGTCTAAGCTGCTCATAGCACTGGATTAAAGCTTTAAAAAACAATGACAGTTATATATCATAGTGCAAGGCTGGGAAACTACATCTCCCAGCATGCATTGAACCTCAGAGCCAACTGCTAGGTACCCGCCCCTGCAGTATGTGCCCACCACTGTTTCTGTTTTCCACAGTAAACACAGTCTATCTATCTATCTATCTATCTATCTATCTATCTATCTATCTATCTATCTACATAGAAAGTTTACAGAATGAAAGAGAGATAGAGATGAAACAACAGTATCTTTTTTCCACTATACTGCTCAGAAGAGGCTATTGTTTCCATGTGATGTCAGTGGTAGGCGGGGTTACAAATTAGATATTGCAACTTGCCTGGCAACAGAAGACATATTTTGAGGAAGAGAAACATATTTCTAGAAACATATTATTGTTTTTTTTATTTTTATATTTGTTTTTATATTGTTTTTACATTTGGTTTTATTAAGAATAAAGCCATACTTTGCCTTCATTCCTACCATTTGGGGGCATGTAGCAGCACCAGTATTTCTTCCAGATTTTTTCACCCTCTTCCACTGAACACTAAGAAGTTATTTACAATTTTTACTTACATACCTTGATGTATTTGGACAGACGACCCGAACCGGCATCAAGAACTTCTTGGATGGCATAGACGAGTGACACTGAGTTTGTAACGAGACAGGCAATCAGAGTTGTACTGCTGTTGGGTACACTGATTCACTTTTTTACATATTGGGGTCTCTGTTTGGAATACAGCTTTTTGCTTAAATTGGTATATTGAAGTGCCATGGATGAATGGTTGATGCTTGTCACTGAATATATATATATATATATATATATATATATATATACAGTATGTATGTATATATATATATATATATATATATATATATATATATATATATATATACATACACACAGACACATTTGTAGAACTTGTGAATGAGCCACTAATTTAGTAAACAGCACCCCTTATTACATATACTTTAATAAATGAACATTTCCCTCCTCTGTCCCATTGCCTAATGATGCAGTGTGTTTCCGGATATGTGTGTTATGTGTATTTTTTTTTCCCTAACTTTTGTAAATTTCATCCCTTGAAGCGATGGTTGCAGTCAATGCAATGCCGCCCGCTGTGTTTAAATATTGTTACTCTAATGCCCTTTCTTTAGAACGGGCGTTAGAACAATGTGCCTGTCAATTATTACCGGACGCTGTTCACTGAACAGCATCCGAAAACATCAGCTGTTCAAACAATGCAATGTGCAGAGGTGGCCGTACATTGCCGTACACGCCCGACGGTGCCCACAAATCAATTGTGAAAAAATTAATGTTCTTACAGTCGATACAGAGGTATCGGCTGCAGGAACGGGCTGAGTGGAGCCCGGCAGCCGGCTTTTTAACAGTGTCCGTTGCTGATTAACGGATGCTGTTAAACGATGTGTAAACATAGCCTCACTCAGTTTTTTGGTTTTATAATTTAGCAAATATGACAACATTGTGTCATATTTACCATTTCCTCAAAATTGGTGAGAAGATGCTTAGATCTTTCTATATTTTATGCTTTTTAATTTAGTGGAAATATTATATTACTAGCAGTGTAGTGTTCATGTATTTTTCCAGTACTATATTTAATAGCTTTTAAAAAGGAATCCAAATTCCCGGAATACCACTATCTGTAACAGTCCTGCATATGTGTTAAAGAAAATGAAAATAAGCCCTCAGAACTATACAATACAAATTTCATTTTTAATGTATTTCTGCTAAGAAAACCAAAGATATAATTACCCTAAATGAATGAATAAAACGTAAAAGTAAATAACTGTTGACACTACAAAACAGTGACTGAACGTGAATGTAGAAAGATACATGCCATAAAAGAGTAAATGACATTAGTTTATATTAGAAATGTTTAAATACTGCAAGCTAATCATCTGGTCTTTTTACTACAAATCTGTTAGTGTAAGTGAATTATTATGGCATACAGCCAGCTTCCTTGGACATCTTTTCAAAGTAAAAGAGACTTTAAAGATTTTCTGTCGTTATAACTTTCAAAATCTAAATCAACAGTACATGTGATATAAAGTTAGTCTGCAATTTACATTTTTTTTAGTTATCATGGAGAACACGGCACTTCCTGTTTTCTGATTCTTTTTTTCTCAAAAAACAGGATACAGTCAGAAAACAGGAAGTCCTGTGTATGCCAGGCCATCTGAGCCCTCGCAGAGAGAAGGCAGTCGTGTGATTGATGGACACATTGAGCCGTGACTCTCTGTATTGGCCGGAATTCCTGTGTTTAGCCTGTTTTAGCACGTTAGAAAATCTGCCTTCAGGAGACTGGACCTGGATTTCTGCTAAGTTAGGCCCCATTCACACGTCCGTGTCAGTTTTTACTGTCAGGAAATCCTGATCAGGAGACCTCAAAAGTCATCAGGAAAGTATCAGGATTTCCTGACAGTAATCCGTTTTTACCATCAGGAAATCATCAGGAAAAACCTTCAGGATTTCCTGATGAGTAAAAAAAAAGTGTTTCCAACAGGGGCATGATGAGAGTTGTACTTCTGCAACCTAGATGGCCACAGGCTGCAGAAGTACAACTCCCATCATGACCTGTCAACAGGGACATGATGAGAGTTGTACTCCTGCAACCTGGATGGCCACAGGCTGCAGAAGTACAACTCCCATCATGGCCTGTTAGCAGGACATGGTGGGAGTTTTAGTATTGGGGGGGAGAGGGCTGTGTATCTCACCTGTCGGCGGCGGAAGAACAGCGGCGGCAGCTGGTGGGAGTCCCGGGCGGGCGGGTGCAACCTGCTGCGGACTCGGAAGGGGGGGGGGGAACAGAGGTCGGGGTGGCAGCGGGGTGATGCGATGCGGCGCGGTCATCGGGCGGCGGCGGCGGGATGATGCGATGCGGCGGGGTCATCGGCGGGGTGATGTGATGCGGCGGCGGGGTCATCGGGCGGCAGCGGCGGGGTGATGCGATACGGCGGTGGGGCGATGCGATGCGGCGGGGTCATCGGCGGGGTGATGCGATGCGGGGTCAGCGGGCGGCGGGGTGATGAGATGCGGCGCGGCGGGGTCATCGGCGGGGTGATGCGATGCGGCGGCGGGGTCAGCGGGCGGCGGCGTGATACGATACGGCGCGGGGTCATCGGGCGGCGGCGGCGTGATGCGATACGGCGCGGGGTCATCGGGCGGCGGGGTGATGCGATGCGGCGCTGCGGGGACACCGGGCGGCGGCAGCTGATGTCCGGGTGCAGGGATCCCTTGGGTGGTGGCGGCGCGGCGTTCGGGCAGCGGGGGTGCCGGCGGGCTGTCAATCATCCGGAATCACGGGCACTTTCCTGATGTACATCAGGAAAGTGCCCGTGATTCCGGCGCCCCCATAGCCTTCTATGGGGGCGTCCGGGACGGAATTCCGGACAAAAATAGGACATGTCCTATTTTTTCCGGATATATTTTCCGGAACGGACACCCTTCCGGAAAAATCCGGAAGGGTGTCCGTGACCAATTAAAGTCTATGGGTCCGGAAATCCGTCCGGATTTCCTAATAGGAAATACGGATGGTTTTTCCGGACGTGTGAAGGGGGCCTTAAGCTTTGTTTTACAGCATGATAACAACAAAAATAATGAATGTACTGTATATTGCAAACTTTTTTTTCTCATCTACTGTTGATTTAGATTTTGAAAGTTATTACGACAGTGACACTTTAAAGTCGGATCCTTCCACACCAATTCCAAAGACATGATCATCTAAAGGAAACACTGAATTAACGGAAATCTGTCATCATGTTTAAAAATGATGACACTGTAAGGCCGGGTTCACACTATGTTTTTGCAATCCGTTTTTTTCATCTGTTTTTTTGCAAAAAACTGATACATTTGTATGCATCCGTTTTGATCCGTTTTTTCCATTGACTTTCATTGTAAAAAAAAAAAGGATAAAACGGATCAATTTTTTAAACATACACAAAAGCATAGCTGACACTTTTGTGTCCGTTAAAAAAAAAAAAAAAAACTGACCCGTTTTGATCCGTTTTTTTTTTTTTTTTTTTACAAGGGAAATCAATGGAAAAACCGATTGCAAAAACGTAGTGTGAACCTAGCCTTAGATAGATGTTAGGACAAGGAGACACATTGTTTCCTTCACATATCCAGCCATGCTTCTAGAATATAAGGAAAAAAAATTCTCTAGTTCAATAAGGCTTTTCCAAGCTCCTGAGTAGCTACAAGCTGGAATGTCTTCTTCACCCCCCATGCTTCACACCTGGAAGCTGAGCTTCAGGATCAAGCATGGAAGGGGGAGCAAGGAGGTTTTACCATTTTCTGCACTTCATTAGTCTGGGAAAGCCTCTTTGACTCTTACTATAAAATACAAGCATGTTTCTACATTCTAGGATCACAGACCGATATAAGATATAAGGTACCAGGTGTCTCTTCGATCTAACAGCTATCTAGCGGTGTCAGTAGTTTGGAATGTGAAATGCAACTGGCAGCTGTGCTTTAAGATCCTTGTTTTTACAGCTAACAAATAATTTGCCAGGAAATTGAATACCTTTATTGTCTACACCATTGTTAGATTTAGCAGATGCTAAGTTTTGAAAGTCAATTTAAAGAAATCAGGGTTTTATTTAATATTTCAAGATTGTTGAAGAGGAAACATGTCCTTGCTGATAATAAAAACAATCAGGCTATGTCCACATTTTGATTGGCATTATTGTTTTTGTGGTAACATAGCCTATAATAGTAAAAATAAAAAGGCCATTTTTTTTTTTCATCTACTTTTACTGTCAGTTTAAAATTATGGACACATATTTGCCTTATTTTTAAAGTCTATGTGCAATCTAAAGAAAGTCCAATGGCATCATCACTAGATTCAAATAATCAGTTACCAAGTACATAGTGATGTTTCATCCCACTGTTTTGTATGCTTGACAAAGACCCTGCCGGATCAAAACATCACTGTGTGCTTGGTAACTCAGTAAACACTTGAGGTTTATTTGAATGTATTGTGAATGCTATTTGACTTTCTTTGGACTTCATGTACACCAACATTCAATTGGGATAGTTGACATCACAGCATGCATCCCCCTAACTAACTGCCAAACTGAACTTTTTTTTTTTTTTTTTTTTTGTGCTGTTGGATCCTTTTATCTTAACAAATGGGGGGGGGGGGGGGGGTGAGGAAATTTTACTGATAAAGTATTTGTCTTGATCGTGCCTGAAAAGGCATCAGTGCCACCCTCTACGGTGAAGATCCGACCTCTGCGCCAAAGACTGCGCTTTTGGCATTAATCCATTCCTGGTTTTACTGTGTTCTCTGCTTATGTCTTCTGTGTTCCGGTCCATTTTTTCTTAGTTCTCCCTGCACTTTCCTTGCTGTGGTCTGTTCACTGATTGTTGTCTGCTGTGTTGTGATGGACAGGTCTCCTCACCTTTGGCTTTCTGTGATTTCTTGTGTGTTTCTCCTGCTCCACCTATCAGCTTGGAGTCCGGGACTTCTGAACCCTTATATCTGTGCCTCTTCCTTCACTCAGGGCTCTTGATAGTGTTGTTCAGCTTGTCTGTCTGCTAGATCCTGCCTTTCCTCAGATTGACTGTATTCCTGGTTTTCTGATCCCTTGCTTGTTTATTACCTTCTTTGTCTTTTGGATCAGTGTTCTCCTTTAGTCCTCAGTGTTCCTTGCCTTGTTCTCTAGTTACCTGGTTATTGTCTCTGGTTTCTGTTTCACCGTGTACCTTGTTTACTATCTGTTATTGCGTATAGTTCCTTGTACCTTTTTCTTGTATCTCCATTCCCTGTTTATTAGTATTTCTGACCTGGATTTTGTGACCTTGACTTTGCTTGTGGATTCTGACTCTGTACTTCTGCTGCCCGTTTGTTGCCAACCTTGCCCGCCGACTATTCTTTATTGTGTTAGTTTGTCTCTCTTTGTTTTGTGTTTGCACTTAGTGCAGCTTAGGGAACGCCGCCCAGTTGCGGACGGTCATTAAGGGCCTGCTCTGCAAGTAGGTAGGGACAGCGTGGGGGGTCTTAGCCATAGGGCCCACTTGTCCTGTGTCTCTGTGTTCCCAGGGGCCCTAACAGTATTGTAGATAAATTAACAGATGGAATATATCATAAACAATCATAATGATAGACACTTGGATCGATAGCTGGACAGACAGATAGATAGATGAAAAAATAGATTATAGATAGATAGAGAGATAAATATTAACTATTCTTGGTTGCTTTTTTTCTTTTTTGTATTTTATATTGTCAGCGAGACATACAGAGTATACATTCGACAAAACTGCTAAAAAGTGTGAAATGCATTTCTAAATTTGTCATTGTTTTGCCAAACTTCTGGACTTTGTTAAGCAGAAGGCACTAGCTCAGCATTTTGCTTCTTGCTGTATATTATGCCTTTAGCAAAATCCTTTATCTAATTGCGTTTAAATATCTTCAAATGTGATGCTCAGTAAGCATGTAAAATTCTATGTATTTTTTGTATGTATCTGCTTCCTCTAAATGTGTATCAGTAGTTCAGGCTTTTTTGAGTAGTACTGACTTGCAGTAAGCTAGCAGTAGTTTATATATGTTGCTACTTCTAACATTATTACATATTTGTTTTACAAACTTACATTTGACAGTGTAAACAGTTATTTAATTCTTTCAAATTTTCCCTGAAACTTCAGTTTGCCTTGGATTTTTTACACAGTTGGTAGTGTTATTTTTATTTATTTAGTTCAAATAATCTATCTATCTATCTATCTTTCAAAATGAAATTTGCTGGCTTTAGTGTTAAAGGATATCAACAACTTTGTTTCAGTTTTTTTTTCTTTCTAAAGTACATATATTTAAGTAGAAATCACGAATGAGGGTCAGCACATCCACAATAAAAGCTTTGTCTTTATTTCTTGTTCCATTAAAAAGTAGCAAATAGGCAGATACAAAAATAGAAAGTTCACATCTAACGCGTTTCTGGCTGTTAGCCCTTAATCATAGATAGTTGGTACATAGGTGTGCTGGGATACATATAGGGGAATAAACATATAATCCCTCCCACACATCACCTGAATCCCATTACTTCCCATTAATCCCATGTACCAACTATCTATGATTAAGGGCTAACAGCCAGAAACGCGTTAGATGTGAAATTTCTATTTTTGTATCTGCCTATTTGCTACTTTTTAATGGAACAAGAAATAAAGACAAAGCTTTTATTGTGGATGTGCTGACCCTCATTCGTGATTTCTACATTATCCGTTTTTTTCTGGTCGCGCACAGGCTGGGTGAGCTGAGATTACTAATTGCTTTATCCTTTACATATATTTAAGACTGAGAAGCATTTGGCTCCTGCAGCTCCCCATGTATCACTATACGTTGGAACCCGCAGAATAGTCAAATCTATTGAAGAGCCTATCTGAGGGCTCTGTCTCTAGCGTTTCTTCCCTTCATCTGAGCAATCATCTAAGTTCAATAATAGTCAAATCAAAGTTGTTCAACTTTAAAATGATCATAATTGAGCTTAGAAGAACCCAGGAATGTGGGCATCATGCCATCAGACAGAGCGCATTCTTCGGCTTCAGTTACAATTATTTTTAGGCCTAATTACATTCATTTTAGTGGAAAAAAAAGTCCCTGTCTTATTTGAACAACTAAAAATATATCTGAAACCAAACATGAACACTGCAAATCTAAGGATGGATGTGAACTTTTTTCCAAATTTCTCGTATGATGCTCAATAATGTCCTGGGCCAAAACTTCAATTTGTGACTAAAGCCTCAATCTTTCCTTACATATACTTCTTTTGATAAATTAAGCAATGCAAAAGGTCACATTAACCCCTTGACATAATATGACATGCTCATCACGAAAAGCAGTTAGTTTGTGCATCATGACGAGCTGGTCCTCACTGTTAATTACAGACTGCAGTGAATCAGTGTATCTAAGCCTATCCCATTTGATATTAGTGTATTTAAAGTCTATCAGGCTTACACTTGTGACCGTACTCCTACATAATGTTAAATACAAGTTTATCTAAGTCATTCTGTGTAAAATTACTGTATGTAGAGCTATAATGTCTGATTTTAGCGAGCATAGTAGTATTAATCAGTAATTGAGTGTTATTTAGAAAAGCTAGAATTGGCCTACTGTAAAATAAACCATGGTTTGTACAGCTACATAGTTTATACAACTAATGATTGCTAATTCCTACCGTCAATGTGAACCTCCCCACTGGCTTTCGTAAAATGATACTTTTCCTGGACTCTTCAGCTTCTTGTATGGCAATTGGTAGAGTGCCTAAACATGTGTTAAATATCATTAAGGTTTCCTATATTTTACATGTATATAATGGACAGGGAAGCCTATATTTTATAAGTAGATTCCTTTCCAGTTTAGTTTGTGCAAAATCTCAAAAATAATCTAGAGGCCCTGACTAGTGCACTTGCTAATGTTGATGCTGCAACATTCATGCATGGGTCCTGCTAGCACAGATCACTGTCTTTGAGCATTGTAAGAGATCACACAGCCCAAATTGTTTGTACCTGGGGTTTCGGATATACTGTATGCACACAGAACAATGCAGGGGATAAAACATGAAACATGGTTGCTCAAAAATAAAATGTATTTGTTAGGTGCGTTTTGTAACCTTCTATGTCACGATGAAGACAATATCCAGCATCAGTTACTTAGAATTATTACTGTATAAGCTAAAAATATTTACTGCAATATATATATTTTTTTTTACTGTAGGAGGTAGAGATTGCTGTTAATATTTCTCTTAATATTTTACTTTCCATTTATACGTGCTCTCAGAATTCACAATCATCAGAAGAAGCATTTAAGAAACATTAGACATGGCTATTATTTGGAGAACTTAATTAGGCATGTATGAAATTATTCAGAAGGTGTGCTATATATTTAACAAATTAACATAGCTTCTAGTACAGCAGTCATATCAAGTAGAAGATTACTAAGAAAAATTACAAAAAACACATTGAAATATTGAATAACTCTGTTGTTCATTGCATAGAAATTATATATAAGTAGCACTTGTCCACACTACTTTCATTCTCACTTATTGCTTTTAGGGTACTTTTGTGATGCTGAATCCAAATAGGGCATCCATTTAACTGGATTAGCTTTAATTTTGGGAATAGTGGATGCCACAGAGAAAAACATAAAAAATTACAAGTTGGGCATTCACTGAGTTGTTTGGACTAAAAGTCACACTGAATCATAACACAAACTTATGTTTTAGCTGATTTTTTTTTTTATCTGCATATGACACTTTTATGAAAGGTCTGAAGATCCAGATATGTGAATTACACACTATGTGGTGATCTGTATTTAATTTAATGTTATAAGGAACATGCCACAGAACAAAAAATAAAGGAGGTCTCCAGCATCGGGTAAAAAAATTAACATCTGGTAAAATTCAGGCAAGAAAATAAAAAAACTGCCTAATTTCTGAAACCACCAAAAATCTATTTGTTTTGGGGGTCTTGGTTGTGTGTTTTGTGGTTGCGCTACATAGTTGAGTAGTTGCTCAGTACTACAATTCCCATAATGCTTTGTATCCCTTAGCTCTTCATGACAGCCCTCCCACCTTGTCTCTGTTGCATACAGGTACATTATTATTACTTAAGGGTATCCATAAATTGTCATTTTTCAATTCAGCATTCCCATAATATCCTAAAATTGAATATACACTTATCACCCCAAAAAATAAATAAAATGTTGGGCTTATATATTGCTTATAAAACATTAGGTGCAAGGGGCATGTATTTGACAATAAAATAAAATAAAATAAAAAGATATAAAATGTGGCTATATTTATCATCTTACAATGTATTGCTTTAGGCCATGTTCACATACAGTAAAATAAAAGCAAAATGCAACCGTTTAGTAATGTCAGAAATCTTTATTCAAAAATCAATAAGTATCAACAGTACAAGTAATTTTAAGAAACTTTGTAATAGGTTTTATTAAGCAAAAGAGTTTCTGTCTGTACCCAAAAAGCCATTTCCCTACCTTCCCCTCCCTTCAGAAGAAGCATCTTTCCTATATCCATAATTCTCTATGGAGGGGGGAAGGGCCGAAGAGGGTTAATGAGCATGGACAGGAGAAAAGGCTGTCCTGCACAGCATATAATTCTACAGTTTTGTCTCATCAAATTACCAGACCTGCACTGATCTTTCTGATCTTTGAATCCAGCATTTATTCTTTCCAGTGTCCAGACTACACAGCTGCTTGTCTCCCATTTTTGCTCACTCACCCCTCTCGGCCCCCTCCCCCACTCCATCGGTTATAATGGACACAACAGAACACGTCTTCACTTTGCCTGATAATGAGCAAATAAGAAGTGAGGGGCGAGGCTGTAAAACAGCTTTTTGAGTACAGAAAGAGGCTTTTTGCCTAGTAAAACCTATTTCACAGTTTCTTAAACCAGTTCTGTGGACTTTTACAAAAATATTTTAAATGAGTTACACTTTAAAGTCTATGTAATAAAAAAAAAAAAGCCTGTGCACACAATATTTAACCCCTTAGTGACCGCCGCACGTATTTTAACGGCGGCCACTAATGGCCTTTATTCCGATGCGTACGCCTTTTGACGGCGGATGCATCAGAAGGAATCACCGGCGGCGGCAGCAGAGCGGAGGATCAGCATACAGTAATGTACAGTAATGTACACTAGTGTAAAAGTAAAAAAAAGTAAAAAAAATGTGTGCCAAACACAATACAGCCCCCCCAATAATAAAAATGCATTACATTGCCCATACACTATAAAACATTACATAAAAGTGATCAAAAACACAAATCCTATACATATTTGGTATCATTACCTCCGTATCAACCCAATCTATAAAACTAAATCAATAATTATACCGCACGACACACGCTGTAAAAAAAAAAAAAACAGTACCAGAATAGCTGTATTTTATTAATCCACTACGTCATAAATCCAAATACGTCATAAAAGATCAAAAAGTCATATACTTATAAAACTTGTTATCAATATAACTACAGATCTTCTCGCCAAAAATAAGCCCAAAACCAGCTCTGTCGCACAAAAGATAAGAACGCTATGGATCTTGCAATGCGGCAACAGTTTTTGTGGGGTTTTGCTAGGAAGATAGATTCTATTGCACCAAAGTGGTAATAGTTAAAAAAAATCTACATAAATGTGGTATCGCCGTAACCGTAGTGATCCGGGGAATAAATGTATTATGTAATTAGTGACCGCCGATACGGATTTTTACGGGATCACTAATGGGCTCTATTCTGCTGCCATCAGGTCTTTATGGCGATGGTGCAGAATAGTGCAGCGGCGCCGGTAAGGCCCACAGCCCCCTCCTCTCAGTTACCGGAGGTAGCTGATGGGTTGGGGCAGAGTGTGGGCTCAGTCCCGGACAGTCCCCTCACCGGAGATCGCCATTATTACCAGTATAACGGCGGCCACTGGTAACCCTGCCAGCGCAGCTGAACGCTTTAATCTCTTCTCACCGTAAATCCACAGTGAGAGATGAAAACATGTCCCCCCCATCCCCAGAATTAACCCTAGTGACCTGGTCACTGACTCTCTCGGGCAGCCATCTGATCTAAGATGGCCGCCGCCATCACTGTGAACAGACAATGTTCACAGTAATGGATTCCTAAAAATGATCAAAGCTCCATTCTCTCCACTACCAGAGGTGGCGGAGAGCATGGAGCAATTATCGGGGACCACCTGGTGTGGTCCCAGTACAAGCCATTAGCGGTATATACTATATACCGATGATCGCTTGTTCCAAATGGTGCCGGCACTTTTTTTCCCCCCTGTCACCAAAGTCAAGTGCCCCGGATTACCTGTAACCACCCCATATTACCCGTAACCACCCCAGATTACCTGTAACCATCCCAGATTGCCCATCACCTTCCCAGATTGCCTGTAACCACCCAAGATTGCCTGTCGCCTCCCCAGATTGCCCGTCACCACCCCAGATAGCCAGTTAACACCACCAGATTGCCCGTCACCACCCCAGATAGCCAGTGAACACCCCCAGATAGCCAGTAAACAATCCCAGATTGCCCGTAACCACCCCATATAGCCAATAAACTCCCCCAGAATGCCCATCACCGCCCCAGATTGCCAGTAACCAACCCAGATTGCCCGTAACCAACCCAGATTGGCACAGACTGCTCATAACCACCACAAATTGCCCATAACCACACCAGATTGCCTGTCACAACCTCAGATAGCCAGTAAACACCCTGAGATTGTCCATTACTACCCCTTATATCCAGTAAACACCCATGAATTCTTTGAGGGGTGCACTTTTTCTAAATGGGGTGACTTTTGGGGGGTTCTATTCTGCAGACATTACAGGGGCACTGCAAACGCACCTGGCGCTCAGAAACTTCTTCAGAAAAATCTGCACTGAAAATGCTAATTGGCGCTCCTTCCGTTCTAACCCCTGCTGTGTTCCCATACAGTGGTTTATTCCTACGTATGGGGTACCGTTCTACTCAGGAGAACCTGCGTTACATATATTGGGGTGAGTTTTCTCCCCTGTTCCTCGTGAAATTTGGAAATTTCAAACTAAACAAACATATTATTGGAAAAATTCTATTTTTTCATTTTTACTGTCTTCTTTTGAATACTTTCCTCTAATACATGTGGGGTCAAAATGGTCACTGCACCGCAAGATGTATTCATTGAAGGGTGAACTTTCCAAAATGGGGTGACTTTTGTGGGGGTTCTATTCTGCTGACACTACAGGGGCACTACAAACGCACCTGGCGCTCAGAAACTTCTTTAGCAAAATCTGAACATGAAATGCTAATTGGCACTCCTTCCCTTCTGAGCCCCGCTGTGTGCCCATACAGTGGTTTACGCCCACATATGGGATATCGTTGTACTCAAAAGATCCTGCGTTACTAAATTTGGGGTGCATTTTCTCTCATGTTTATTATGAAAATGAGATATAACAATGAGATATATATATTTAACAAATATATTATTGGAAAATTTCTTTTTTCCATTTTTTTCCGGCCCAATTGTGAATACTTTCCTCCAGCCCCTGTAGGGTTAAAATGCTCATTATACCGCTATATTAATTCTTTCAGGTTTCTAGTTTCCAAAATGTGGTCACTTATGGGTGTTTCCAGTGTACAAGCCTCCTAAATCAACTTAAAAAAAGAACTGGTCCCTAAAAAAATCAATTTCAATTTCATGAAAATTTGATCATTTGCTGATACATTTCTAAGCCCCGTAACACCCTAAAAAAGTGAACTATGTTTACTAAAATAAAGCCAAAATAAAGAGGACATATTGTGACTTACGAACTATTTTTTGTCATGTGACTTTCTTTTTTTAGAAGCAAAGAATTTCAACGTTCCTAAAGTGCAAATTTTTCTAATTTTTCATATTTTGATATTTTTCACAAAAAACACACAAGACAGTGACCAAATTTTTCCACTAACATAACGTACCATAGGTAACGAAAAAACTATCTCAGAATCGCTAGCATACATTAAAGCATCAATGAGCTATAAGCGCATAAAATGAGACAGGTCAGATTTTGAAAAATGAGCCTGGTCATTAAGGCTATGTGGCTATGTAGGCTATGTGTGCATAGACAGACATTGTTCCATAGACTTTAGTGTCTGAGAACTCTTGTGTTAGCATATGTATATTATTGTTGTTATATTATGTGTGTGAACCTAGCCTTAGAATAAATTCCCTTTGGGGATATTTGTTTAAAAAAAAATTCCTAGACTACCCCATTCACATTCCCAAAGTATACAACATATGCTTGTTTCCAAAACAACTTCATTGAGACTGATTTTCAGTCTTAAAAAACTTCTAAAAACAATTCTGCCATGTATGAATTTTACCTAAGGCAGAGGGTCTCAACCTTTTTTCTCTTGTTCTTTTCAACTTTTACTAACGTGGAGGAGGGGAATGGCAGAAATTGGATGAATGACTGGCTGATTGACTTTTTTTTTATTATGATTTTCCAACTTTTGACACTTTTACAAAAACATGCGTTAACAAATTTGCCCTTCTGTAATAGTCCCAGTATTGTAGCTACTATAGTTTTGGCTGTTTTAATGAAACTCATTAAGATTCAATCCGCGAATCCTAACAAGTTTGACCGAAAATTTACGAAGCTTGTGAAACTAATTTTCGGCTGCTTTGCTCATCTCTAATAGAAAAGTTATACAGTACATGAGGAGAAGGATCAAGGTAGACATGTATGATTTAAGAGATTAGCTGTTCACCTTACATGTGCATATGCCACTAATTCATTCATTTACTTCTGATAGCAAATATGCAGCCTTCTAATGCCAGCATATGATATTTTATACTGTTCTGTTCTTCCATGTTATACTTTCATGTAATACAGTATGTGTTGTAGAATGTTTTCCCTCTTTTAATCTGTTTTAATTTCCTATTAGAAAGACAATAATGGTAATGTCCAGGATAAAGCTGGCCATATGCTTTAATGCCAGTTAAATCCTGACCATTTAAATTGGAATGAGGGTTGTTCTGTGGAAGCAGATGCTGCATTAAAGAGAAATTGTACAGTTGCATTTTAACGCTCTGGATCCTTTTGTTCCCAGAAGAGATAAGCTGCTGCCAGGCGTCCCTTGTAGGGGCTTACACTGCTCTCTTTTTTTAGGACACGAAAACAGACAAATCAAGGCCAGCAAATATGTGCATCAAAGTTTTGAGAGAAAGAGAGAGATTGTTCTTTAGCAATTTCTGTCCACTCAACCCATTTGGTCCTTAATATGTTTATTCTATTCTACTAAAGAGAAATGGAAATATTTAATCAGTTGCTGTAAAGTCTTTTATTCTGAACATCTTTTATTCCACCAATTCAATTTGTAAAAATTTAATCTGTAACAGAATAATATCCAACGATTATTTGTTTTCGAATTCTTTGAATGTTGTGTGGAATGTTGTGTTGCTTGGACATATATTAGGTTGTAGATGAACATGTATCAGAATACAAAGTAAGTTGTAATATTTCTAATATATGTAGTATTTCTAAGATGAAGGGTCAATGTGACGGCATAATACAGCTCATTTTTCATAGCCCTTGTTACCCTTTGGTCATGGGACTAAGGAATCTGCTTTCAATAGTTTATTTTTTTAGTTGTATTGCTTAATAACAATCATTAAAGGGCTTGTCTCTGCCTCCCATGGATTCCTGGGATATAGCATCATAAGACTAACAAAATAAATGGTCCATAGAGTAAAATTTCAAATCTTTATTACAGTACTTTCACAAAAAGTTGTCAACACCGACGTGTTTCAGGTCATTGCAAACAGGTATTGTGGCTTTAAAATATACAAAAATATGTCATTAAAACCAACATACTTTACAGTGAACGGTACATTGTTAGGTGGTAGGACCTTCTTTTTCTTTCAAGTAATAATAATACAGTGACGTGTATAATACAGCGTCTATGAACTGAGAACATGCATCTCAAATATAATAAACCAGGTTCTACTTCCAGATGACATATTGAGTAGACATACAGGCTATCTTCCCACACTACCTTTTTTGGCCATTTGACGACCATCTTTTAGGAAAATTATTATTGTGATAACCTATACAGTTGGCTATCAGTCATAATTACTTAAATGAACATGTTACTAATAAATGTTTTGCTGATTGAATAACCTAAGTGAAACAGGGGAAAAAATCAATTAAATGATAAGAATCACCAGATGTAAACCCAATTAGGATCAAATACTATGCTTCAAAACCAGTGTATGAATAGTGACCTATAACAGGAGTGTAAATGCCTCTAAATAACAAAGAAATACCAATAGCTACATGGGTATGAGCCACCTAGACCCAGTTTAATTCCCACATAGATTTAGTTTATGTTTTGACTTCTACAAATGACAAGGCCCTTCACAACTGTAATCATTGTTTTTTTTGTGAGTTTTCTTGTTGTTTCTGTTGTTTTGGCTGAGAAAGGTGTAAACCTTTAGATGTGCATAGGATCAATCCCTAATGAGTTTTGTAGCTTTATTAAGACCACTTGGGAGTAAGGTCTGCAGCTGATAAATCCAGTACATCTCCCTTTTACTAAGGGAATATGGTCATGGGATATATTTAAATAAATCCGGATCAGAATCATGTTTTTCCTTGAAGTTGCGAGATACGCTGTGTAATATGAAGTTTAATGTTTTGTCCATAAATATTTAGTCGCCAATGTAACGGCTGGGTGGTCTTACTGACATATTGGTGGCAACAAGGGCACTGTTTCACATAGATGACCTAGCTGGATTTGCAATCTAAACATAAGGAAATCCCAAATGACTTCCCCATTTTGTTATCCTAATCTTAATGTTCTCACAGCACTTACACTTATTATACATGGTAGTAAAACAGGCTTTAAGTCCAGTGTCCTCTGTCTCCCTTGCGGGGATTCGTGGGACTAGACAGGACTGTTGGGGTAAGATCTGGATTTATTATAATTGAGAAGTTTACCCTTTATTTTTAAATCTAGCCTAAAGTATTTGGCTTGTTTTTTTTGCAGGAACCAGTGTACTTTCATATGGGTTTTGAAAGAACATGGGATTCCTGTGTCTACATGATAAACCTTGTTAAGCAGAAGACGGCACTCTGTCCAGTGAGTGGTGCTCGTGGTAGGAAGAATTCCCAGGCAATATAATAGATAAATCCCGGCACTCACAATTAGGTTATGATTCTTTTATTGAAGTGATTGAAGCAGGCATATGAAAGAGGACGCGTTTTAGCCTATGGCCTTCATTAGGAAAATTTGCTTGCTATGATTTATAATTTGTCTATTTTGTTATTTTTATGTGTTTTATTTGTATATTGTGGAATATATATGAAGAAATTACTATCTTATGGTGGACACAAGATAATGCAAAAATATTTATTAATGCAAGCAATAAGCATCCAGGTGATTTAAAAACTTCACCACCGCTTGATTATAAGTAAGAGAGGCGTAGGCTAGAGTGCTGTTGGGATGATACCCTGTTATACCCTGCCTAGCCTAAGCAGGGACCACTGGGTCAGGCGTCCCTTAACCAGATGAGAACCAACCCTACCCTAGGATACTGTCAAAAGACGTGAAATCCAAAATGTGGGAGGAAGGAAGAAAAGGGTTTAGAAGAAATAGAACAGTTGCCCCGCCTATTCACTTTTTTAGACTGGTATGGAAAGTTCTCAGGCTACAAAGTGAATATTTCCAAGTGTGAACTCCTGCCCTTGGGGAAGGTATCACAGTCCCTACGCTCAGCAGCTGACTTGCTGGGGGTGACCGTAGCTTCTTCTTCCTTGACATACCTAGGGATAAAAATAGGAAAATCTCCTGACTCGCTGTATTCCCTTAATTATACTCCATTATTACGTAAGATTATTACTGAACTTAAAGCTTGCCACCATCTCCCTCTTTCCCTTATGGTACGCTGTCATTTAATTAAAATGATCAGCTTCGCTAGATTGCTATACCCGCTACAAACTCTACCCCTTCTATTACGACACGCAGACATCAAAACACTACAGTCGGCATTCACTAATTTCATTTGGAGCGGAAAACGCCCGAGAATCTCGCTGGCTAAATTAATGTTATGTAAGGCGGAGGGTGGAGTGAACTTCCCCAATGTAAGAGGATATAATTTAGTTAGTCTTTTCCAACATATAATGGATTGGCTAAACAATTCCTCCCACTTTTCTAACGTAAAACTTGAGCAAGCCCTAGCCCACCCGTGGAACTTGCGGAGTCTGGTACACACAGCGTATGCTAAACTACCCCTAGAAGTAAAGCGTTCCCTTCTGTTAAGGGACACTATAGTTACATGGAAAGAAATACGGAAACTCCTGCAGCTCCCCTTTCTGGTTTCCAAGTACATGCCCTTGGATTGCCACCCGGAGTTCCTTAAAGATCAAAGAAAGGAATGGCTTCAAGTGTGGCAATCCAGGGGCTTTGAGTCCGTGGGGGATCTGATGGACTCCCAATCGTAAAAATGGCTTACACCTGCAGAGATACAGCAGAAATTTAATCTCCCCCAGTTTTACAACTTATACATCAATCAAGTACATGGATTCTGCGTAAGTAGACTCAGAGACTTAAAAAGGGAATCCCAGCATCACACACTAGACGGCATCATAGGAAACTCTTCTAATAAAGCCTCGATATCAACCCTATATAATGCCTTACGCAACAATTTTCTAAAAGTGAATCCGAAGAATATATTTGACAAGTGGGGTCCCTTAACGGGGGTGACTGACATTACAGAGGTGATTCTAGACGGATGGGTGATGATAAGGAAGTGTGTGGTCAATGAGAGGTGGAGGGAGACGTATTTCAAATTGGCCCACTCGGCAATTTACGGTTTTAACATCCTCCATTCCCCGACATTCCCCGATAGGATCACTGACTGTCCGAATGCCAC
Organism: Dendropsophus ebraccatus; assembly: GCF_027789765.1. Taxonomy (NCBI): domain Eukaryota; kingdom Metazoa; phylum Chordata; class Amphibia; order Anura; family Hylidae; genus Dendropsophus; species Dendropsophus ebraccatus. The sequence continues at coordinate 70,749,797 of NC_091456.1, forward strand.
ACTCCATTGACCAATTTGTGGCATAGAGTGTGGACATGTGAATTCACAGTCTCTTATTGGACCACCATTATATCGTACATCAGTGATCGCTATAAAATCCAGTTGTCTCTTCGCCCCACAGAATTGCTATTCCATCAGTTTAGGCCCCCAGAAGGAACAGACAGACCCAAGACCGTGCCCCAGTTGGTTCATATCACGCTACTAGTTGAATTGAGATGTCTATTTACCAACTGGTTGCTCCCCAATGTACCAGATGTGGAGATGGTTGTTACACAAATAAAGCTGTTCTTAGGAGTGGACAAGATTGACACGGAGCGACACAAGGACTCTGGCATGAACCGCTTTTTCCAAAAGTGGAAACCATTTATTCTCACCTATTATACCCCTCAGGAAATATGTGACATTGTATGCCCATTCCAGTTGACCAAGTGGTATTGTACTGAGGCGATAAGAGGCACGCTAGGTGCCTTGCAAATCTCATAATCTCTGCAGAGAACTGAATGTACATGTGGACACAGTTTTTAATAGTGAATCTTCAGGGAGGTCTGAAGAATATCATCCATGAGTTCTTTGCTAAGCTCTTAATTTTTGGTTATTGAACTTGTTACTTAACGTGCATTATTCACTCTCAGCGTTCACTAGGTTCGAATGTTGTTTTTATTCTTGCTATGCTCTCTTTTCGCTGTGGACACTTGTAAACGCCATGTTCTGTTTATATATGTCAATTTTCACTTTTTTGTTGGAAAACCCAATAAACATTTTGGAAAAAAAAAAAAAAAAGAAATAGAACAGTCCCCCTGGAATGGTAACATCACATAAATGGATGAGTGATCAGGACAGTAGTTATAGCAGTTATATTCTGGGATATCCAGAGAGTTGCCAGGACAGTTGTCAGATTGCCTCCCAGAATATTGATTCTTAATTAGGTGCTTCTAGATGTTGTGCCTGCCAGCAAGACAAACCCAAATGAGCAAGCTTTGATCTTTCTCACCTACTACCTCAGTAACCACACTGGTAACGGCACATGCGAACACCTCGCTCTCTTTTTTTTCTCTCTCTTCATTTATAAACCTGAATTACAACTACTCTATATGCGTTGAAGAATTTCTAGCAATATGGTTACTAGAGGTTTTTTTCTACCTCATACGCCTACATAAAGTTCCCAAGAAGTTATTAGAATAAAAGAATAAAAGATGTCAATTTAATGTTTCATGGCTTCTTTTTTACTTGTACTTTTCAAAGGATTGATTGTTGTATTATGAATATGAAAGTAAGGAATAACCCAATAGTACAAAATTTAGTAAGCAAAGAACAAGGCCTGTCAGCGGAAACATAAGCCTATAAAATTAAGCTGCTGCTTTTTAATTAGTTGCTAGATTTCAAGGTGCTCAAAATACATTTTTGTTGACAGTGTTGAGGGAGTGGCTAACTTGTTTCAATGTTTTCATGTAGCTTGTATAATTAACCTGTCACTGTAAAGGCTACGTCCTTACTTCTTTCTGATATTCTTGCTGTTATTTGGTCTTGTAGACAGTAAAATTATTACACATACGAAGAAACATTTTTTTGCTAATGAAACTTCAATTACCAGGTGGGTGGATTGCTGTTCTGCAACATATTAACTGATGTATGTGAATAGTTCATTAATCTTTTACTGTGTAGACAAGTAATGACTGTGCAGCCACTGGCAACAGTGTGTTTTGCTAGAGTAACAACTTGGGACACATGAAATATAAATAAAACATTTATTATAGTCTTAGGAAAGCCATCTTACTCTATTTTTCGGGAAGAAATATAAATAAGCAGTTTGTTTACCCCCCCCCCTTTCCCCCAAAATATGGCTGCCTATACCTCTGTGATGATTCCAAGGAATAGCTGATGAATTGTAAGACTTATATCCTCTACCAGCTTTGTTGCTGATATGACAATCATTATATGTTGCAATAAAACAGAAAGTAGGTAAATATTTTGTCCCAGCTTATTTTGCAACTACTTATGTACAATTATACATGCTAGTGGTTCACCGCTATCTTTTCTAGAAAAAAGACTGTGCTCAAAACTTCTTCATATCTGTTAAGCGTTTTATGCCACCATTTAACTGCAAGCTTTGTCCTCAAAGTACGTGAGAAAAGAAAAGACAAAAACTACCATCGTGAATTGTTCACTTATGTTTTTGTCGACTTTAGGTTAGCCTTTTGTTCAAACTGTACAATGTTTACAGAATTTCATAGTAAGATGATTATTAAACTGTGAAATAGCAAATAATTAATAGTCATAACATGTTTTGAAAACCAGGATAATAATATTGATAATCTTGGAGTCAATTATAATACAATGGGGTTTCAAACTCCCTAGTAAAGCTTCAGTCACTAAACCACAAGGTAAGGCTCTGTTCACTGGCATCATAGTTTTAATTTTACAGGGGCCATGGTAAATCACCAGCTTTTGCTAGTTTTATGGGGGGGGGGGATTGTTTTTTTTTCTGTATATAATAGCCTAGTGTTACATGACACCAAAGCTGTCAAAGAGCATAAACCTGAAGGAAAAGAAGGGCCTCAACATATCATTTCTGGAATATCTAAAGGTTTTGTCATGGTAGAAAAGGTGTTGAGGAGCACATCCTAGCACATTTAAAACAGTGTCACCATGAGTAAATTGAGTGGGGTGTCATATTATTTTTTTTTAGAAGTTTGTGGTATTAAAGAGTAAAAAAAAGGGCCACCCTGGTATTTCCATATCTACTGTATTTTCCAATACTCACAACCGAATGGGACTTAAGGGGCTATGTATCAGGGTGGTTTGGTGATCCCCCCACTTGGAGGCACCCCTTGGCAATGGGTTTTCCTTCCTTGGAGGGATAGCTGGCTCCACTGACCCATTTTTTTGCATATTAAGGCTGCGTTCACACTTCGTATATTTCAGTCAGTATATGTATATTTCAGTCAGTACTGCAACCAAAACCAGGAGTGGATTAAAAACACATAAAGGATCTGTTCACACAATGTTGAATTTGAGTGGATGGCTGCCATTTAATGGCAAATATTTGCTGTTATTTTAGAACAACGGCTGTTATATTGAAATAATGGCAGTTATTTACTGTTATATGGCGGCCATCCACTCAATTTCAACATTGTGTGAACAGATCCTTTCTGTGTTTTTAATCCACTCCTGGTTTTGGTTGCAATACTGACTGAAATATACGTAGTGTGAACGCAGCCGGACATATACGTGTTAAACTCCGGCCAGGAATTTACGCAAGTTGCGGCCGGCTACGTACGGACCGCGAACTTACGCCCGTAGTCTACTTACGCTTCCCGAGCGCCCTACGTAGCGATCTGACAGCGGTCTTTTACTTGGAAATCTTCGCCTAGCCCTGGATACCCCACAGAACCTTTTGGATCGGCACAAAAAGCTTGCAAAATGAAGAAATCACCACTATGTACGGGACCGCATGTTACGCTACGGCGTTATTTACGGCATTTTCGTCCTCAAACAATGGTCTGGATCCGGGTGTAAGTTCGTACGTAGTGTGAACTGTGCAGCCGTACATCGTATACTTTCCATTGTACGCAAACTACGTAAGTCTCCGGCCGCTTATTCATGGAACGCGCTACGACCGGAGACTTACGTAGTGTGAACATAGCCTTATCTGGCTGCGTTCACACTACGTATATTTCAGTCAGTATATTTCAGTCAGTATTGCAACCAAAACCAGGAGTGGATTAAAAACACAAAGGATCTGCTCACACAATGTTGAAATTGAGTGGATGGCCGCCATATAACAGTAAATAACTGCCATTATTTCAATATAACAGCCGTTGTTCTAAAATACCAGCAAAAATTTGCCATTAAATTACGGCCATCCACTCAAATTCAACATTGTGTGAACAGATCCTTTCTGTGTTTTTAATCCACTCCTGGTTTTGGTTGCAATATGAGGACCACAATACTGACTGAAATATACGTAGTGTGAAGCCAGCCTCAAGAGTAAAACAAATTTGAACATCAAGAACAAATGCCTTAATCAAGAATCAAGAAGAAAAGCCTCAAAGTACTTGCCCATACTGTAACTACATAGAGTTAAAATAACTGATAAAGGTGGGCACCACTGAGCAAAAGACATATGTGAGTGCCAGCTACCATGCTTTTAGACATCAATCACAAACAAGAAAAGGCAGTGCTGTTGCACATTTTCTCTGTTATTTTGTTGGTGCACTGATCTGCCTCACCAACCCACCCTTCCTAAAAAACATTGAGGAATGTCAGAGTGAATTAACCCTTTCATAACCAAGCCCAAAATGACCACGCCAATTTTTGTTTTAGCATTTTCCTTTTTTTCCTCCTCGCCTACCATTAGTATAGCTTCAATCCTTCTCCTATTATATACAAAGACATAGACAGCTGCCTGGCACAGCTCGCTGATGAAGCTCGCGTAAGTAGTGTTCAGGACCCGGGCATGGGAAGATATAAATGGCTGAATTTCTTTCAGTTGCATAGACAGAATACAAGAAGGTAATGTGAAGAATATTGAAAAGTCCAACACTCACCAAGTACTCGTCTTCGGCAACTTTATTTCATCAAGTCTCACAGGAAGGAGATAAAGTGAGATGTAACAAGTGCAAGCACGCAGCCTGAAACCACCATTTTGGGGAATAATCCCATAATCCCCTTCTTCCTGCCAGGTACACGTCACACCTAAGGGGGTGCTATATCTATCTATCTATCTATCTATCTATCTATCTATCTATCTATATATATATATATATATATATATATATATTATATATATATATATATATATATATATATATATATATATATATACAGTGCATATGGTTATAACAAATAAGAAGGGGAAGTTACATTAAAATATCATCCTATAGAAACACACTCAGATCATTTATTTCATTCATTCCTAGAGGTCCTGTTGGGTTCAGGTTTGCAATCTATATTTATTCTCTCTGTAGAAGATATTGATGCCTATCTCTGCCTCTAGGTGCAGAGTCGACCCCTTCTAATCCTAAGAAACGCAAGACCCCTGTGTCTTCACCATGAGCAATTCATACATGATTAATAAACTCTTTTTCCCGTCTTTACCGAATAACAATGCTCCTTAAGGTGGTTTCACAATATGACACATGCCATCCCATCTGGAATTGACAAGATGAGAGTGTGGACTTTTTAGGTGTGGAGTATATTAAAACATCAATGTTTTAAAGATGATTATGCCTGATTAAGGGTCTGCAGTATATCGGAGCCGAGATACGTTGCAAAAATAAACTACCTGTTGACACCATCCGGTTGTCTATACAGTTATGGTTGGTTGCACTCATGTGTTGGATTCAGTATTTGGATTCGCCATTGTCTTGGTATCGGTGGAGTTCAATTTATCTGACTTTTAACATTCAGCTGTGGGAGTATATATTTCAAGGTTATCCAGAAAGGTGTTATTTAGATGGACAATATGAGCTAGTAAGCTGCTTCCTTGGCTGTCCACTTAGCTGTTTATCTATAATAGGTATAGTTAACTTCTCCCACAACAGTTTACAGTACAGTGCCTGGTGCAAAGACCATACTTTCCAGTTCTTAAATCAGATGAAACTGTGTTCAAATATTGAGCAAGGGGGAATTGTGCTTAGAGCTCTAAATAATTACAAAAGCTGCAACTTTGTATCTATACATGGTAATTAAAATAAAGTGCTTACAAAGAGGGTGAACTTTTTGATTAGATTTTTCCTTTTTTTTTTGGGAGACTTGGAGACTGGTGCATGTGTATTTCCATATGTGTATTACACAAGTTGTATGGACATATGGCCGTGAATGTAGAGATTTTGGGTACATTCTTATTATATTTTTTATAGAGGCTGTTTAAGAAAGAAATTTTTAAGAAGTGTGGTAGATGAAAACTTTTTGCATCAAACAGGTGATATTTATTTACAGTGTCTAAACTATACACCGTTTAACTGTACAATCTTAGAAGTACGCACCCTTAGGTGCAATGATGTACCAATAGTAGCACAAGGAGCGAGCACAAGAGCAAGCACAAGGAGTGTGAACAGTCCACCGAGGGTAAACAACGTGCAGCAAAGAACAACTGAATCAACGGTAACCCCTGTACTGCACAGCAATATGGCATAAGGATACATGAATGCTAACCTAACAAGATGCATGAAGGGACCTGTTGTTCTTACATCATAGCTGCTCAGGTAGCGCTACCCTTCGCTGGACTCTTAGATTGTTGCTACTATTGGTTCAGCATTGCACCTAAGGGTGCGTACTTCTCAGTTTGTACAGTTAAACGGTGTATGGTTTACACACTGTAAATAAATATCACCTGTTTGATGCAAAAAGTTTTCATCTACCACACTTCTTAAAAATATATGAACCATATGAAAACAAAACTATTGAATATTACTACTTCTATGCTACATAAGAAAGAAACATGTCCTTCAAACTACTTTGTTAAATGATTTTCTTAAAACTGCATGTCATGAAATGTGTTATCTTTTCAAGTGATACTGTTTCCTGTCTGTCATTCTTTCCTCTAAAGAAACTATAACTTTTTCTTCTATTGTGCTTTTTTCCAGCTTGTCACACAAGATGTGATGGTGGATTATATTGTCTGACCTTGAGTTTTGCGGTTTTCACATATCTCTAATACTTTAAATGTCCTATCTACAATCCTGGTTTGTCGTCTTTCAACTTTTCCTATTGTGATGTGTGTAATTTCAGTTTCAAAAGCCTTCATGCCGGTTTTTGTAAAGAATAGGAGAGTAAAGCCCTGATACTGTAGCAATATATGAGCTGAATAGAGATTAAAATAATGCTGTTTAAATACATGATGTACTCATATATGGAAACAGTTAAACTGACTATTCTTTCTTTGGGTTCGTTTTTTAGGGTTACTGTGGGAAGTTTGCAGCTAATAGCTATGCAGTGTCAATGCCTTGCTACCCCCACATAGGCTACCCCCACTATGTAGTGTCAATGCAATGCCACCCCCACATAGGCTACCCCCACATAGGCGACCCCCACTATGTAGTGTCAATGCCATGCTACCTTCACATAGGCTACCCCCACTATGTAGTGTCAATGTCATGCTACCCCCACATAGGTTCCCCACCCCTTTGTAGTGCCAATGCCATGCTATAACCACATAGGCTACCCCTACTATGTAGTGTCAATGTCATGCTACCCCCACATAGACACCAATCGGGTGTAATATTACAAAAATTATATTAGTTTGGACTTTCGCAGAGTAATATTGCCAACTGATAAATAAGTGTGCCATATTTTCAAGTGAATTATACACATACTGTATATGTCCTTTAAACAACAGCTATATTTGTGGATTCTTATGTGTGGTTTAACAGATACATTAATTTATACCAACACATTATCCAATTCTGCACATAGCTTTAAGGAAAAGATAGAAATATGTTTAGCATCTAGATTTAGGTCATCTTAAAATACTTTAGTATTTCCATACATACAAATAATTTAGTACGGAGTCTTTCCTTCTTACAGTTAACCATACATTATGTACTTTGCATGTACTAGAAGACTGAACTGATTTATAATATAAATGAATATATAATACATATAATAAATAAATATCTATTGACCCAGAGGTGAAACTTTATTAAGTGCAGAGGTTATAGTTCAATTTGTTTTATGATTTCTGGGGGATGTAATGGCCTCTTTCTCATAAGACCCCTGCAGTACTATAAAGTGTTTCTGGCAGGTAAAAGCCCTAATACAGGTGTTGCAATAGACAAAGAAGATTTAGGTTATCCATAAGTGACCCAAGAATATATGGGCTCTGGGGAACCCTGTTGATGAATTCTGTACATAAGGCTTCATACAATTGAATCATAGGCCTCTATGTGCAGTGGTATGGTGCTTTCATACAACAAACTATTATGGAGGCATTTTCCCCTACAAGCATTGATCTAAGGGAAAATTAAAAAAACTAAATCTGAATTCTTAATATGCAATCAAATGTATACAGAAGAACAGTGCAGGTCTGAAGGGTTGAACAAACGTTGGAACCTATATAAAGCCATAATAAAATTGTGTGCTTCATCTGTACCCGTGTTTGATTCTGTAGAGGTTTGCTTAAAATAGGTTCTCAAATTCATTTAAGATTTAACACTTATTGTAGTCAGATTTGTCCCTACAGTCCCAGCCAATGAAAGCAGTTAACTGTCGATTAGTAAGGATATCTGTCTAAATGACAGGGTTCCCTGCTCCATACATAGTTTCTATAATTCTCTATGGTAAAGTGCCAGAAAGATGATGTGCCTCCTCTGTAGTGTAAAAAGTTAAGTAATTATGTTTAGCTAACTGTAGAGAAACAGAGACTCATGTAAACATACACACTTCCAGCTTATGTGAATTGGCTTGTGCTAGCATTTTTCTCTTTTGTATTTGGTTGTGGTAATTCAGGGAGTGCCAGTTGTTGTTAGCAAGGACAAGTGTTTCGGTATTACTGCAGCACTTTTTATGGGGCCTAAGTGGTATATGCCCTCCCTGGGTTCCAGTCACACAACCGTTAAAGGTAGTAGGTAGTCCCTGTGTCCCTGTAGTGTGATGGCGGTGCAGTGCAGAGGAACCACAGAGTCCAGGATAACTTAGCCACTTGAATATTTTACTGTAGATAGGGGGCTATCAGGGGGGCTGTCTAGACAGTACAGAACTCTGTCAGAGTGACCATAATAACTTGACTTTTACTAAAGAATGCCTGTACTCATGGTTTAGAGAACACTGCCTTTTTTGAAAGAGATCACTGAGTGCCAGATCCTGGAACATGGGCCCCGTGATTTAAAGAGGATGTACCACCAGGTACATCCTCTTTAACCTGACATAAGGATAGAACGGCGCCATCACAGAGAAGCCGGTGCCGCGGTCCGTTTTTCAAACCGTGTCCTGGTTCCCCTGTACGGCGCCATTCTTTTCACGTTTACCATCGGGTGCTCAAGCACTGGAGGTAAGCCAGCCAGCCCCCAGTGGGAGGGAATTCCCTCCCCTCTATGACGCGGCTCTGTTAGAATCAAAGGAGCAGCATTATAGAAGGGAGGGGATTCCCTCCCACTTGAGGCGGGCCAGCCGACCTCCAATGCTTGAGCAGCGGCCGGGAACCGTGGAAACAACGGCGCTGTACAGGGGAACCGGGCAGCGGTTCGAAAAACGGACCGCGGCACCGGCTTCCCCGTGATGGCACCGTTCTATCCCTGTGTCAGGTTAAAGAGGATGTACCTAGATGTACCTCTTTAACAACCAGGTTGAGATAATCCCTCAAGATTCCCCAAGGAGATTAACCCCTTAGCGACCCATGACGTACCTAGTACGTCATGGTGCCATGGGGGGAGTTCAGAGAGGGGCCCCGCCGGGACCCCGCTCTGAACGGCGCCGATCCCGGATGTGATCTACAGCCGGGGAGTTCCTCTATTAGCCGACGCGGGTCCCGTTACCGCGCCAGCTAATTAAGCACTTCAATGCAGCTGTCAAACCTGACAGCTGCACTTAGGTGCTTTACACTTCATATCCCTGGTGTCTAGTGGGACGGATCTAGTGGTGTCTAGTGGGAAATCTGTTCTTCTGTCCGTGCCGGGCCTCAGCATCGCAATGAGGTTGATCCCGGCTCGGCAATAGATTGCTGTGGCCTACAGCAGGCCAAAGCAATCTATCGCCGATCAAATGATTCTTTGCTGTGTATATACACAGCATTGATCTCTATGAGAGATCAGTGCTGTGTATATACAAGTCCCCCAGGGGGACTTCTAGTTCATGTAAAAATAAAAGTAAAAAAGTGTTTTTATTAATAAAAAAAATCCCCTCCCCTAATAAAAGTCCAAATCACCTGCCTTTTCCCATTTTATAAATATAAATTAATAAATAAACAAATAAATGAATATATTTGGTATAGCCGCGTGCGTAATCGTCCAAACTCCTAAATTATCACATTCCTGGCACAGTAAACTGCGTCAGCGCCAAAAAATTCCAAAGTGAAAAATTGCGCATTTTTGGTTGCATCAAATCCAGAAAAAATGTAATAAGTGATCAAAAAGTCATGTATAAACAATCAAGGTACCGATAGAAGGAACACATCATGGCGCAAAAAATTACACCTCATACAGCCCCATAGACCAAAGAATAAAAGCGCTATAAGCATGGGAATAGAGCGATTTTAAGGAACATGTATTTGTTAACAATGGTTTGAATTTTTTAAAAGCCATCACATAATATAAAAGTATAAACATGCATAACAAGTCAGTTTTACCATAGGGCGAACGGCGTAAATGCAAAACTCCCCAAAATCAAAACAAATTCCTTTTTTTTTTCAATTTGACAGCGCAAATGATTTTTTATTCCGGTTTCGCAGCATATTTTATGGAAAAAAAATGCCTGTCACTGCAAAGTATGCAAAAATGCAAGCGCTATGGACTTTAAAAAATAAAGTGGAAAAAGCAAAAATGAAAATTGGCTTTGACCTTACGGGGTTAAGCGAGCTTCAGTGGGGTACTTTGGTTTTACTTGCTCTCTGCCAACCACTTAGGATAGTTCTGGACAGCTAAGGTACTTCCTGAAGATACTTGTAGAACGTCGTCATTCCTGATGTAGACAGGTTGAGGACGCCCTTAACGGTAGTTTCTCCCCTTAGGGTTTATAACAGCTCTTCACTCAGTAACCAACTATAATGGACCACATGCTAGAATACCCCACTAGAAGCTAGCTGGGAGTAGTCTCTCATTGGTGGAGGATAGGTGAGGCAATTCAACATCCCATTGGTGTGAACTTTCTAGAATAAACCTTTCATAGGCTAAAAGTGTGGGATTTGTCTGGCAATGATACTCTTGCATGTGCAAAATATCACATAATATATACAATGCTTTAACCCTCATTGACTTCAATGTGCTATAGGAAACTCAGCGGTTGCCAAAAAGTAAAGGTGAAGCTTTGAAAATACAATAAAGGATTCCTATACAAAAATTCCTTCAGGGCCGACTGGAGTTTGGGCCCATGCGTTCCCAAACACTACCTATGGACCTTTCAGTGCTGTAGTGACAAGAGATGAGCGAACGGTAGGACTTTTGGTCAAACGGCATCTTCGCTCTATTACAATGCCTGGGATGCCTGCGATCCCAGGAGCATAGTTGCGCTCCCGGGAATCTGCGGGCAGGATCTTCCAGGGAATTCAAGATACCCTGGAAGATCCTGCCCGCAGATTCCAGGGAGCGCAACTACGCTCCCGGGGTCGCAGGCATCGCACTAGAGTGAGCCGCTTTCGGACTGAAAGTCCGAAAGTTCCGCTCATCTCTGGTAGTGACCACTAAATTGTCACTTGAGGTTGCAGAGGAAAACACCATTCTCGGCCTATCCACAGATGAGAGCAGGGAAGTAATTTTACAGCAAACAACACCTCATTTAAGGCTGAGTGGCTGCTATTTCTCTTTATAAAATTCAGAACAAAACTGATTCTTTCTTAATCAATTTGCTCATCATGAGTTACAAGATTTTTTTCATACAAGTAAGGTTATTGTGTTGCACAGTGTAGTGTTTGTACATGACTGATCATTTTACAGCTGTACTAGTTGGTTCACACCTGGATGACGACAATATTTGCTGGGAACAATCAGGAAGCATGATTGAGAAAAGGATGGCACTGAAACAATGTGAAGTTCTACTAATTACCCATAACAGGCTTCTTGAAATGATTGATTACACACAGTAACAGCTGCTAGAAGTTCATTGCTACTTCACTGAAATTGTCTGGAAACATAATTAAAATTACCAAACATTTTAAAATGAACTGGTCTGGAAAAAGAGAAACAAAGAGAAAATGCAAGAAGCAAATGTTCATTCTCAATGTATTCCTTTGTTCAGATTATTCTATAAGTTATCCAGATGGTAACATTAAAGCAAACTTTGAAGACTATAAAATAGGATATGATAATACAATGAAACATACAGTACACAAAATCCAGTCCGCATACAGATGCGCCCTTCCTTGTCTCAAAACCGAACATATCCCAAGATTTATGGAACAAGATGTTTAATAAACATGAAAGAAAATGGATGTCCTAAAGCAGAATCCACCTGTCATCCATTCATCACCCTTTAGGCTTCCATGTAAAAAAAAAAAAAAAGTATATGTTTAATGAATACTTTTGGAATGGAGTGGCAGCATTAAGGCTTGATACTTTTACAACAGGTAGATGCAGAGAAGTATGATTTTCTGATGCAAGTTTTCCCAATTTGCTCTACTGGCGCATAAAATAGTTATGTGACTTGAGCAATTGTATATATAACTGGAACAACAATATATCAATGTGTTTAAAAAAATAAAAATCTGTAAACCAAGTGCTATATTTGCGTTAAAGCTTGAATTCACATAATTTTCCTTTTACACCTGTGTAGAGAAATGATTAAAGTGTCCAGTTAAAGAAAACCTGTCTCCACATCCTTGACACTATTTACAGTCTGAATTACGACTTAAAAAAAAAAAAAAAAAAAGAACAAGTAGCCAACAATACCTGTGCTGACCTGTTTGCAGGTCTGTCCCAAAATCAAACAATGAAAAGGAAATGTTTTGTGACATTCCTGGCTATTCGGCATATTAGGAATTTATATTGTGGACATGTCACGGGAAAAGTGCTCGAGGGGATGTACATCTCACCCAGGTTGATACATAGTGTGAGATGGTGAGTCCAGGAGGCATCTGTGCTCAGCAGTGTTATGCTGCTGAGCTATTATTTATTATTGCCGGGCCTGGACTTACATGGAATGGCAGGTAGGTTTTGGTAGTGGGACTTGCCATTCCCTCCCCCTCGATCCAGTGTGGGTTTTGGGATCAGGTGAGCTCTGATCCCAATCAGCCTGAGAAGGCAAAAGGTGGGCTCAGTGTACAGGTCTCTCGCTCTCAGACAGGAGTGAACAGCCTGCATGCTGTTTGGTGAGAGCTGGGAAGACAGCCGCTGCTGGGGCCTGTTCACACCCCGAAATACTGCCGACTGAAGTGTCAGAGAGGTAACCTGCTTTTGTTAGTTAGCGCCCAGACGGGCAAGACCTTTTGTTTTGTTCTTAAAGCACAGTGTTGCTATATTTCTGTTATGGACTGTTTATGCTGAAAATAAACGCCAAGCTGTTGTTTTACAAGTCCAAGTCTGCTGTGAACTGTGTCCAAACACACCATCCCCCGGGAAGATCCCTACAATATACAGGGAAGTGTGGGTAACAAGATATATACCACAGTATGCACATAACAGTCAGATATGCTTAAAAAACAATAGTAAGACGGCATTCACTCATTAAAGAAAGTTGAAAGCAGCAGATGAGATCTTGCGGAGACTTACATGCCAAGGTGACTTAGTAGCCCCAGTTGAATGCTCTGAAGTAAATAGCTTATTAAGATATATCAGAGATTACTGAAAATCTCAGCAAAGAATAGCAAATGCATCTTTAACTCATGTAATGGTGTAGCACAGAAAAACAGATATAACAAGTTTAATGGCATAATGGAATACAAATTAGTGTGCCTGAGCATTCTTGGCAGCCTAGTTAGGCAGGCCACTGTGAAGATTGTAACGCTAATATAATGTAATCTCCTGTGGACTTTAATAGACAATATTGGCAAAGATGCATGGAGGCAAAGATGCTGCATGCATTAAGTATACCTTTTTATACATTTTTTGTGATTCGGCTGTCTGGAAGCTTGTTATTAAAATAATAAAGCTGCTTTCTTTTCTGTTGATTAAAAAAAAAGAAAAAAATACACACAGAACAAGATACCCCACCAATGCCTTTTTTTTGTTGTTGTTTGTTAAAAAAAAAACAACAACAAAAAACAACACAACAACAATAAAGCTGCTTTCAGATTACATGATTTTCTGCATTGAGCTGGCATCAAGACCAAAGTTAATAAGATAAGTGTATTGCTTGCATTGTGGCAAGTTTATAGGAGTTGTTTGCTAAGGACATACCCTTTCCGTAGTACCTGTTGAGGTCCCCATACAAATTGGTTGGTTAACTGACCAAATAAAAGAAGAAAAAAAAATGCTTGGGATCCCATTTACAGTTACTAAAGAATACCACTCTATGGGTGCCAATAGGTTCCTTTTACCCTCATGGATTTGCTGTCTGCTTCGTGTTTTAGCAGCCTGGCATAGGTTTCCTGAACCGCCACAATTTGGACCAGCTTCATTGTTCTGCTTTCATTGTGTGATTTGACGCTAGGGGTCAGCTTCAATTAGAACAGTACTATAAGGGAATCCAAACCTTCAAAACACAAGCTAAACTTAAAGGGGTAGTCCACCCAAAAAAAATTTCTTTCAAATCAACTGGTGCCATAAAGTGCCAGAGATTTGTAATTCACTTCTATTAAAAAATCTCAAGTCTTCCAGTACTTATCAGCTGCTGTGTGTCCAGCAGGAAGTGGTGTTATCTTTCCTGTCTGACCCAGTGTTCTCTGTTGCTTCCTCTGTCCATGTCAGGAACTGTCCAGAGCAGTAGCAAATCCCCATAGAAAACCTCTCCTGCTCTCCAGACTGGAAATAATACAACTTCCTGTTGGGCATACAGCAGCTGATAAGTACTGGAAGGCTTGGGATTTTTTAATAGAAGTAAATTACAAATCTCTGGCACTTCATGGTAGCAGTTGATTTGAAAGAAAAAAACTTTTGGTGGACTACCCCTTTAAGTTATCAGTAGATTATACAGCAGTATAGAGTTTACAATGCTGATTCTATATCTGCAATTTTTATCTTTCTATGTTCTTGAATTCATTTGCTATAAGACTACAAAGGAAGAAGTCTAAGTAGTTTTCTCCATTATATTCTTGAGCTAAGTCGTTCTCTTAATGTGTCAACATGCCCAGTTTGTAGGCTTACAATGATGAAATAAAAAGGAGTAGAAAGCTACAAGTTAGAGATTTGGAATCAGCATACTTTGTACTTCTTACAGATAACTTTAGTTTAGGGTTTTAAGAAGGATAGGTTGGAGGTGACAGAGTCCCTTTAAATGGATGAAAAATCGGATGCATTTGTGTGTATCCTTTTTGATTTGATAAAAACAGACAAAGGGTAGCTTCACACGTACCGCATTGCTGCATTTTTAACGGTGTGTTTTTAACGGTGCATCTTTAACGCTGCATTTTTGCTGCGTTTTTTACATGCGCGTTTTGACTTTCACATGATTTTCATATGAAAATCAAAACTCGCATGTAAAAATCGCACCAAAAACGCAGCGTTAAAGACGCACCGTTAAAAAAGCAGTGATACGGTACATGTGAAGCTACCCAAAAACGCATTTTTTTCTGGCTTACACATATGGTAAAAAGGATTGTTTTGATCCATTTTTGATCCTGTTTTTGTTATAATGGAAGTCAATGGAAAAAAGATCAAAATGGAAGCACACAAATGCAACAGTTTTTTTTTTCTCCCATCCATTTTTCCCCCCAAACGGATCTGTTTTTGCCGCTATTTAACTGACTACAATGGCAATGCATTGAAATCAATGGGAAGACGGACGTCCAATGCACACAGTGTATTAAATAATGGACGCTTTTGCCACGGACGTCAAAATAATAAACAAGATCATTATTTTCGGACGTCTTTTGCAAACAGCGAACGTTTTTTATTAGTTGATCCTTTTTCCACCGTTCTTTCTTCGTCTTTACTACTAAATTCAATGGACTTTTCAGTTAAGACACACCGAAAGTTCAATTGGAAATCCCAAACTAAAATAATGTACAAACACTAGTCATTGCACTAAGGGGAGGCCAGGCTGCTAAATAACATCCGTTATTTTAGACTCAAAATAACGGATGTCATCTTAAACGGAGCTGAAAAAACGTTGTGTGAACATAGCCTGTAGCAGTGGAAACACATAATTGCAACTCAGCTAAGCATAAGTAACAGAGCCAACCCCATTCACTGTGTCATGGCAGCAATTAACTGCTGATTGGTAGGGGTGCCGAATGCTGGCACCCCGCTAATTTGTGACTGTCGCTTCTCAGTCTGTTTTGCCAGGAAAACCCCTTTATCTTGCCTTTTTTTTAAGCATATGAAATAGAGAATGGTTGGTATGTATTGCTGTTTCTCACTTCTGGATTTGTCTCTCTCCTACTATAAAGCCTATTGCAAGCTATTTACTTTACATTTAGAAAATTACAGCGTTTAATGGGAAACATTATTTAAGACATTATAATTGTTACAATAGATGCAGAATTCCTGCTAGCAAAGCAGTTGCTATTTATGAAGTACTATATACTTAAAGCAATTGAATGGAAAAAAGCATACAGGAATTAAATGCGGGGAAAGATAATTATTATATTTTAATCAGGTACTTTATTATTAATTACAAAAGGGTATTGCACATTTCTTGATTCGTAGTTTTTACGCTCATGTTGTGTTATTTAGAGATAAAGCTGCTTAAGAAACAAGGTTCCTATCCTGCCAAAACTATATATAATATATATATATATATATATATATATATATATATATATATATATATATATATATATATTTTTTTTTTTTTTTTTTTTTTTTTTTTTTTTTTAAATATATGTTCATTCTTTTTTCTTTTGATTCTTTCAGCACGAGTGCACCAAGTTTGGCACATTGGTAAATCAGGCTCTGGAAAAGTTTAGCTCTCTAGGAGATGTAAGGTACTTCTCACCGGTTCTGGGGCACCTCGGCCTGTTATCATGATATCAATGAGTCATGCATCACCCCATGTTAGCAGTTGTTTATTTTAAAAAGGCAATTATTAAAAAGGGAAGGCAGGGTCTGTATCAAATAATACAGTATATAATGTGAACATACAGCCAGTGGCAAGACGGCACATTTCTATGCATAACAACCTAGCCATTTTTCTTTACTCTTCAAGAATTGACCTGCAGTATAATGAATTAGGATTTCGAATAAATTAAAACCCCTTTTCAGACCAGTCATGCCTCCAAAAGCAGCAAAGCAAATGGCACAAATAGTGATTTCACTTTGAGTTTCTGTGGGAAAGAGAAGAAAGTATATATCATGTTCTCTTATTCTTGAGAAGAGAAAAAAATTATAAAAAAAAAAAGAAAAAGAGCATGGTGCCTGGAAACGGGCCAAAGAAATGTGCTTTGGAGAAAGCATAGCTGAGATCAACCAACCTTCTATATGTTCAAGTCTTCTATATGTTGTGAACAAGGAAATGCCCTGTTCACACAATGCAGGCATACACTTAAAAAAAAATAAAAAAAATTAAAGTTTACTTGAGTGACCGGCAGCCACGCTGGTTTACTCTAATTAAAAACTGGCAGTGAGAAGGGTACCTGCCTGTGATCCAGCACCAGCTGTTCTCCCAGCTGTCTTCCAGCAACGGAAGTAGAACAGCATTGCTGGAAGTTCTGGAGAGATGAGCTTTACAGCTGACATTTAGGCTACGTTCACGTCAACATCAAAAATAGAGAAAAGGTGGCCAATTTTGAAATTTAAAATAACATCTGTTATTGCCACAATTTAACTGACTGCTATGGCAATGCATTGAAGTCAATAGAAAGATGGTCGTCCAATGCGCAAAATGTATTGAATAACGGATGTTTTTACCGTAGACCTCATAATAATGAACATGATCATTATTTTCAGATGTCTTTTGCAAACAGTGGACATTTTTTATTGTTCACACACAATTTTTCTTTTGTCACCGTTCTTTCTCCATTTTTACTATTAAATTCAATGGACTTTTCAAGTAAGCCACACCCAAAAGGCCAATTAGTAAACTCAAACCAGAATAATGCACCAACAGCCAATTATTTTTAACAAACGTCAATTTAGCTGAAAAAATGTTGTGTGAACATTTCCTTAGAGGGATACTTAAACTTACTTATTAAAGTGGTTGCCCCGATGGTTCGTGTTCTGCTGTACATCCCAAGCCTTATATGAGTTATTAACTTGATATATCATCCACTTGTAATATAATTGCATAAATCCTTAGCTTTATTGCATTGTTTTCACTTTTAGGTTGATTTTAAAGTGACATTATACCACTAATTTGAAGCTAGTAAGGTACATGATTTTAAGTTACAAGTAATACCTCTGTTTTCAAACTAAATTGGTTCAGGAAGACAGTTTGAGAACTGAGCAGTGTTTTTCCATAGGAAATAATGTAAATGTGTTTAATTGGCTCCAGAACCCACCAATATTTACCTACAATACTCATTTATTACATTAAAAAGTGCCCAGTTTAATCTCTACGGTACAGTACAGAGTAGCACTGTACTGCACAGTACATTGCAGAACAGCACTATACTGTACCAGCTATTATGGGGCAGTACGGTGGCTCAGTGGTCAGCACTGTAGCCTTGCAGTGCTGGGGTTCAAATTCGACAAAGGGCGACATCTGCAAAAAATGTGTATGTTCTCTCCGTGCTTGTGTGGGTTTCCTCCGGGTACTCTGGCTTCCTCCCACACCCAAAAAACATACAGATAGGTGAATAATTGGCAAAAAGTACATGAAGTGTTGCGCAATCTGTGTGCGCTATACAAATAAAGCATTATTACTATTGTAGTACAGTAGTCTTCGACTCCTAACTCGTCCATTTATTCATATTACTGTATAGTGGACTCCTACCTCACCACTTTTACCCCTTAAGGACCCATGCAGTACTGCTACGTCATGGAATCCTGTCACTTAAGGATCCGTGTTGTACCTGTACATCATGGAGTCCAGGGACGCTTTAAAGTGAGCTCAGGAGCTGCCCTTATGGACCAGCTGCTGGTCCTCACTGTTAATTACATCAGTGACAGGAGTTGTGCTCCTGTCACTGATTGATTGGGACCCCCGCAATATGACTGTGGGGGTTCTGATCGATCTACCTGACTGCCGGAGGTCTCTTACCTTCTTCCCAGCAGTCAGATCCTTGTATAGAGTCTTCACAGGCAGGCTCTATGCAATGATCGCAGATTCCACTGCTCAGTCTTATGATATAGCATAGCAAGGATCAGTGTATGTAATGTAAAAATGTTAAAGTCCCCTACACAAAAATGTGTAAAAGAAAATGTAAAAAGTTTTAAAAAAACATGACATATCCCCTCCCCCAATAAAAGTTTATACCACCCCCCTTTCCCATTTTGTAAACACATAAAAATAAATAAATAAACATATACATATATATACCTTAGCGTGCTCTTGTAGACGCTATAAGAGTCACAATAGGGCCATTGTAATCACACCTATTTGCAAAAAAAAGTTTTACTGTTAATTAAAAATAGTAAAACATTAGAAAAGCTATATAAACTGCATATCACCATATTCATATCGCTGACATATAAAATAAAGATAAAATCTCAGTTTTACTGTAAAGTGCAGTACATAAACATGGAACCCCCCACAATTTGCAGAATTGTATTTTTTTACTAATTTCACCCATAAATTATATTTTGGGGTTTCCATCATACATGTTATGGTAGATTAAAAGGCACCTTTATGATGTACACCTGTTCCTGAAAAAAACAAGACCTTACATGGCCCAGTAGCTGGAAAAATAAAAGTTATAGCTCTTAGAAGACGAGGAAGAAAAAATTAAAACGCTAAATTGAAAATTGTCCCGGTCCATAAGGCCATTTTGGGCTCTGTCCATAAAGGGTTAAAGCATGGGAGATGGTGGTGTACTGACTGTACCACTACTGTACAGTGTATACACTCTAGCTCTCTTATACAGTACTGTATGTAAAGACTCACCAGTGCTAAACCCAAAAGGTACAACCCAAGATCCACGCTTTTAAAAGTTCAGAAGCGTTCAAACACCGAGGTATTACTGTAGTTTGTCCAAAGTTATTTATGTTCTTTATGGCCACCCAGTTGTCATGATGTGAATTGTACTCTGTTGAAGATTTTTCTATTGTATCCAAATAATATACTGATCTGTGTTCCGAGAAATTTGACTCCTTACCAGTATCCATGGAAAGGCTTTTTGGTGAGTTACAGCTCATGGATAAGTGTGATGTTGAAAAACTAAAATAAATAAATAAATGTAACCCTCTTTGCAACCTCATACAACCAATTTAATTCTACTGCTTGTCCACAAATGTTGCAGTATTTAGTTATAGCTTATTATAATTTATACAGAAAATAAATAAATTCACAAGAATCACGGAATGTTTACCAATGAGATCCCAAATGTAATATTCAGTTCTTAATGCTGTCTGGCTTTTCTTACTGAATAAATTTGTTAGTCCTTCTGTATCTTAATGTCAACACTTAGATTAGTTAATATTCTCTTATAGTATCCTATCAATTGAATTCACTCCTCAAACTCTCACCGCCCGTCCGGGTCACAGAACAGCCGGTGTTATATGTAGTGTGGTATATGTAGTGTGAACCCGGCCTTATTATGTGAATCATTTATTTATTTTTATAGCTTTGAGAAAAGTAAAGCTTTCAGAATTTAACATGCAGTAGGGCTAAGCACGTCTATGCTATGTTATATAGATCACTTTTTTTTTTCTCTTAGCTGGTTGTATTGTTGTATTGTGTGTAGAATGAAAATATCTACAGTATGTTCTGGGCATTCAGTTATGTTGCTTTTAACATAATCCATATATTTTTATCTACAAGCTTATACTGTACATAAATATGACAAAAGTTATCAGAATACTTCCTATGTTCCTTAGTCTCGAAAAAAATAGAAAAAAAAATGAAACAAAAATTGTATGTGTCAAAGACAATAAATGTATGTGTCAAAGACAATAAAAGGGTAAAAAAAGGCTCAATTCATCACTGTTTCTGCCCCTCGTACAGAGAGGATATGGTGGAGAAACAATGCCAAGCAGGGCATTTTTTTTCCTGTTTGTTTTATTGATCGATCAGCAAGTAGCAAGTAAACACTTAAAATGTGCTTCTTTTTAGCCCTGTCTCTTAAAAACTTATCAAAATTATTACCAGACTTGTTTACACATACCATAATGCACCACTCATAGCACTCTATAATTGTTGTTACAGTTCTCAGAGCAACTTGGATTAAAAGTTTGCTACAAAAGGCGGAAATATTGTAAACCAGTTTATTAAAGGGGCATTACACGTTACAACACTTATAATCCATACACAAAATAAGGTATGTGTCAGATAGTGTGAATCAAACTGCTGATATCCCCTTGATCTCCCTTGAAAAATGTGGCCCAAAATCTTTGCTTTAAATGGAGCAATGACTTATTCATGTACACTGTCGC
The DNA here is from genome assembly GCF_027789765.1 of Dendropsophus ebraccatus. NCBI lineage: Eukaryota > Metazoa > Chordata > Amphibia > Anura > Hylidae > Dendropsophus > Dendropsophus ebraccatus. The sequence continues at coordinate 70,771,009 of NC_091456.1, forward strand.
TATATTTATTGTCTATGGAGTAGGCAGAGATAGCCAAGCACTGTACACAGTTACAGCTGGGTAGGCAATGAATAGAGCATCAGTGGGCATACAGTATGCGTGCTTGACTCCGATCACTTCAGACTTGATAAAAATTAAAATGTGAAGAGGACTTCCCTCGTTTTGCTATACTAATATAAAACTAGCACTAAGCACTAGCACTAGCACTAAAGGAATATAATAAGTAGAACACTTTCTGAAAATCCATAAAAAGGTTTTATATATAAAAAGTAGATTGTTGATCCTCAAAGCTATCAGATCTTCATCCTTGAAATCAATATCAAATGGACTGCTATAGGGTATCATTACTGTGAATTGCTGCTTAGATGCTGGGAGCTCTATCTAATGGGGAAAGCATGTTAATGAAATATAATGTGAAATTTTCAGATTTAATTTAGATGCCTGCTTGAAATTTGTATCTTTCACAGTCAACATTGTAATTATATTTCATGTGAACTTTATGATATGACGGTGCATGATGTAATAGTGTTAGTCTTCCAGTCACTTGTCATAAAAAGATCAGTCATAAACAATTAAAAGAAAAGGTGTCTTCCTTGCTGACAGTGAGGATCATAATGATGGAAATGTCCATAAGTTTTCTGGTACTGGTAACCAATAACCATTTATTGGTGGTTTAAACGTATGTGCTTTTGTCTGATTATTGAACATAATTGGTTACACAATGGTGTTGTGTTGCTTTTATTAAACTAATATTATTGGACAATAATGGGGAGAATGGGGACTCAGTAATAAGCACTGTTGCCTTTAAATCCCAAATGAAAATTACATCTGCAAGAAGTTTTTTATGTTCTCCCTGTGTTTTTATGGGCTTCCTCTAGGTCCTTTGATTTCCTCCCACACTTTAAAAAATACTTGGAATTTAGATTGTGATTTTCAATGATGATGGGGGCAGATTTAAGTGATGACCTTTGGTGCCAACAAAAATGATAGAATTATTAACTAGCGTTAATAATAATAGCTATAACGCTATTATTAACTGGTGTCAGGAACCCACTATTGCCAATCGGTCAGAGAAGGATGGGAAGACACAGACAGTGTACCCTGAACTGTTACCCGCCCACTGTCCCTGCCTTCTTGCCTAGTATAGTCCTAGGCAACTGCGGGCAAATGAGCAACTGTTACTAAATTGATATAGGTGGAACCCGGAACACAGACAAAACTAAAAAACAGAGAAGGGATGGTCAGGAAGCCGAAGTAACAACAGATAGGCAGCAGAAGTAAAGAAATGTAATCCAGAGAGTGGTCAGGTCTCAAAAGCCAAAAGGTCAGGGAAGTCAGGTACAGAAAGCCAGAGCCTGATAAAACCAAGGAATAACACAGAGAAAAACACAGAGAATACCAACATGGTAGGGAACCTAGTATAATAGCTAGCATGGCACATCAGGGCTCTGGTTCAGAACACAATTGGATCACACACACACACAAGGAAACAGAAAAAGCAAGGGTGAATGGCGCAACCAAATGTCAATCACCAAGAAAAACAAAGTTATTTGTGAAATGACCAGAGGAATCTCAGCAGAGCAGAGACAAGTGTGGCAACAAGCAAAGCAGAAGGGGTAGGACAGTGTACAGACATAGTGTAGACAAATGCAAACAAAACACAAAATAAACACAAATTCATGGGCAAAAGCACAGTGTTAGTCGCACCTTACAGACCAAGGACCATGCTAAGTAGGGATGAGCAAACTTTTGAAAAGTTCGGATCGGTTCGAACAGCAAACTTCCGTGAAGTTCGGATTTGTACGAACCAAACCTAAAAAGAACCCTGCTATAAAGGCTGAATAATTACAGCTACAATAGTGGGAGTCTGATAGGGTATAGTTTTGTTTAGTTGCAGTTGCTATTACAATGAAAAAAGTGGAAAAAATCAAAGTACAAAAATAGTGAACAAAATAAGCCATAGTTGCCCCTAGCAGCCAATCAGATTCCTCCTTTCATTCCTCACAGATTCTTGAAAAATGAAAGGTGGGATCTGATTGGTTGCTAGGGGCAACTAAGACAATTCTAATTTACACCAGTTTGATAAATCTTCCCCAAAGTTCCTTGGACCCAGTAGGGTGGAAAACAGACATTTGACAATGGAACCGGCAGCAGTAATAGTACTGTATTGGACTCAGTATGGTTAAGAACAGACAATTGACGGAGGAGGAGGAGGCAGCACCACTTGATTTCACCCAGGCCAGTATGGTTGAGAACAGACTATTTGAGGAGGAGGAGGCAGTACCTGATTGCACCCAGGCCAGTACGGTTGAGAACAGACAATTGACGGAGGAGGAGGATGTTCAGCCTTGGAGTGGTGGCCTGGGAATCCTTGCTGATAATGTTGTTCAGCGCACTTTCCAGAACACGGACGAGTAGGATGATGTCATTGATCCCATATTCATGCCTGCTCACAAATAGAGTCGCGTCCTCAAAAAGGGATCAACAATTGGCAGGAAATGTTCAAATAAACCTGTGGTTTATCACATGTGCCATACAAGGTGTATGACTCAGCCCTCTCTGCTGCACTGCAGAGACAATGTTCCTCCCATTGTCGACTACAACACTTCCCACCGTTAGTTGACGTGGGGTCAGCCATTCATATATCTCCCCCCTGATGGTCCGGAGGAGCTCCTGCCCACTGTGGCTCCGTTCACCCAGGCTCACCAAATAGAGGACAGGACTGCAGTCAAAGCGGCGGATGGTTGCAAGCTGGTGGAGGCAGAACTTGTGCAGAACTGGCCCCCTAAAGCACCGGGGAGGTGACAGTGGAAACAATGGGCCAATTTCCTGATTGTCTTCTGGGAGAATGTTGACCCAATGGGCAATAACAGACATGTACTGCCCTTGCCCATAATAAAAGGACCAGACATAAGCACTCGGGTGCACGGTCTTGGACACCAAGAATCCCAATGAGTCGCCAACATTTTTCTACACAACTGTGCAGTGATGGGACAGCTGATGGGACTTTTTTTTTGGCTGGGACAGTGATGGGACTTTTTTCTACTTTTTTTTGTTGCGGCTAAACAGGGTTCTCCTATTTTATTTTTGGGAGCTTTAATAAAGTAGATCAGCTTGAACACTGAAGTTGGTTTCATGTGTTTTGGTTGATACTCACAGACAGCTATCACATTATATTTTTGATTAGGCAGCACCCAGGTATATCTGAGGAGACTAATTTAAGGTCTCACCCTAATAGGGGTGATGTCACACATCTTGATATTCACAGAAAACGAGGATACAAGGGATTATAGGAGTAATAATCCCTTGTATCCTGGTCTATTCTGTGATTTTATTTGTTATTGTTATTTTAACCAGATTTGTTACAAACTTTTTCAAAGTTCGTAACGAATCTGGTTCGTTACGGTTCGGTTCGCTCATCCCTAATGCTAAGGTTCAAACAGGTTTGAGACAAACTAAGATACATTAAAGTACATGTGGTCTATACAGTGCACATAGATATCAATATGGTTTAAGATGACAGTCACAAAATTTAATGCACATAGAAAACAAAATGAAGGCTATGCTCCTGTGGGTCTACAGTGTCCTCCACTGATCACAGGCAGCTTCAACCCAGCATCATATTGGTATTGTATACATGCCATCACTCCATTGCGTTCCAAGCCACAGTGCACAAAGCAGGTAAGTATCCAGACAAAAAAGAAAAACTTTTGTCATGCTGCAATAGTGGGTTATTTGTGCACAAAGAAAAAACGCTGCAACGTTCCAAACTCAAGGTCTTTCTCAAGAGCATTTTTTTATGCACAAATAAAGCACTATTGCAGCAATTAGTGTCATCAAATAGTGAGCCTATAGCAAGACATTGGCTTTCTTTAGGAAAAACTTAAGGACTGGCAAACATATCTTGGATTCTGTTAAACAAAGCTACAGCTTAAAAGAAACGTGTTGATGAAAATACCTCTCGTACAAGTGACAGATTCCAACTTTTACTGAGTCTCATGACTGGCATGAATGATTTTGGCATTTGCTGAACTGCATATCATTTTAAAAGTAAGGTTTCTAGAAACAAAGCCATTGGGATAAAAAATGGAACAAACTTAGCCTCAGGCATTCAGTCTTATGATTTATTGTGCAATTATTACAATTTAAAAAAAAGTGTGTGTGTGTGTCTGAGAAAAATTACCAATTCTCACAGTTTATTAAAGAGCACATTACTGGCCTGCATATTTCATCTTAGACAATGTAAACAGGTGAAAAATAACTTCTCATTCACAGTTCATTAAATATATTAAAATACAAGGACCTTCAGGTAAAATTTAAACACTTTCCAGTGTGTGTTTTCAGTATAAGGCTATGTTCACACGACGTTTTTTCAGCTCCATTTAAAATTACATCCGTTATTTTGAGTCTAAAATAACGGACGTTATTTAGCAGCCTGGCCTCCCCTTAGTGCAATGACTGGTGTTTGTACATTATTCTAGTCTGGATTACTAATTGGACTTTGGGTGTGTTTTATTGAAAAGTACACTGAATTTATTATTAAAGACAGAGAAAGAACGGTGACAAAAGGAAAACTGTGTGTAAACAACTAATAAAAAACATCCGCTGTTTGCAAAAGATGTCCGAAAATAATGATCATGTTCATTATTGTGACGTCCTTGGCAAAAATGTCTGTTATTTAATACACTGTGTGCATAGGTTCTCCATCTTCTCATTGACTTCAATGTATTGCCAATGTAGTCAGTTAAATCGCGGCAAAAACTGACATTTTTTTTAAATGAAAATCGTCCGCCTTTACAATATTTTTGGGGTTGTGTAAACATAGCCATATGTTCACAAAACGTTTAAAAAAAAAAGAGAGAGAAAAAGCTGCCCCTTTTGCAATTTAAAATAACGTCCGTTTTTGCCACAATTTAACTGACTGCAATGGCATTGCATTGAAGTCAATGGAAGGACGGACGTCTGATGCACACAGTATTGAATAAGGAACGGAATAATGTTCCTGTTCATTATTTTTGGATGTCTTTGCAAACAGTGGATGTTTGTTATTAGTTGTTCACACACAGCTTTTCTTTTGTCACCGTTCTTTCTCTTTTTTTACTATTAAATGTAATGGTTTTTTTTTATTAAGCCACGCCCAAAGTCCAATTGGTAACCCAAACTAAAATAATGTACCAACAGCCCTCACAGCTAAATGATGTCCGTTTTTTAGACTCAAGATGACATACGTCTTTTTAAACGGAGCTGAAAAAACATTGTGTGAACATAGCCTTACAAGTTTAATTCTTAAAATTGAAAAGTGGGAAGATTTAAACTTTTATTAATCAGTTTAATATTGATCAGTGTTTTCAGTGCTCTTCTAATAGAGAATGCCTGAGGCAGACTGTATCAGAAGAGCGCTGATCTGACCACACTGAGGTAAGGAGAACTCCTTCAGTGGTCAGGAAAAAATGGTTGGGACCCCCTCAATCACACTGTGGTTGTCGGACATTACCAACTTGCAGTGTTGAAGGAATTAATGGCCAATAATTGCGGATGAATACCTGGCTGCTGAGTAATGACTTTTCCCTGGCAAAGTGGCCTTTCAGCCTATGTACATACAGTACTCGTTTTACTGTTGATAATGATACACTCTTAACAGCTTCAGCCAGCCTCTTTGCAAGATCTTTTGTTTTGGGGTTAACATGCACATTTTGTACTTAACACTTTCAACTCTGAGACACAGAAACCGTCTCCTTCTTGGGCATTATGATAGCTGGAAATCCCCATCCTCTTTGCATATAATTGTTTGTACAGATGAATGAGGCACCTTAAGGTATCTGGAAATTGTTCCCAAGAATGAACCAGACTTGTGCAGGTCCACAATTCTCTTCCTAATATCTTGACTGACTTTTTTTTTAGACTTTCCCATAATGTTACACAAAAAAGGAGTCTGTTTCAGGTGTGACTTAAAATATATCCACAGGTGTGTTTCTAATTAACTCTACTAACTAATTAAATATGTCAATAAACCAGAAGCTTCAAAAGACTTGACATCATCATATGGGCTGACACAAATTATTTAAAAGCATAGTAATCTTAGTGTATGTAAACTTTTGACTTTGCAGAAAGTAATAAAAATGCCTTTAAAAAAATGTATGTCTCATTATTCTGGCATTTAGGACATATTTTGGTAATCCTAATTGACCTAAAACTGGAAATGTTTATTCTGATTTCAGTAAGAAATCTTTATGTTAACGCCCGTTCTTTAGAATAATAATAGCTGTTCACACAATGCAATTAAAATGAATGGCTAATTGATTTGCGGGCAAACCCAACGGTGCCCGTAAATCGATAGTAAAGAAAGAACGTTCCTGTAGCCGATACCTATGTATAGGCTGCAAGAACGTCCTAAATACAGCCCCGCGGCCAGCAGTTTAACAGCGTCCATTGCTATGCAACGGAAGCTGTTAAACCAAGTGTAAACATAGCCTTATTGAGTAGGCTTGTCATCTAAACATTAAGTAGTAATCAGGGGCGGATTAACTTTACCATAGGCCCCGGGCTGTTCACCAAGTCTGGGACCCCCAATCCCATTGTAACTATGAAAACATTAGCGTGGTGTTTATTGTACAGGATAGATAATGTCATGATGCCCTGATTTGGCCAAAAGTGCTGTAAAAAAAAGCAGTGATTTTTTTGCAAATCATGGCAGAATTGTAGCCAAGAGACAATACACTACTGAAAGTATAAGCCTTTTTGGTTGGCCATGGGCCCCCCAGGAGCTCAGGGCCCCAGGCTACCGCCCGAAATGGGCCTATTATGATCCGCTACTGGTAGTAATGTATAAAAGCTGTTTTTCCTCAAACTATTTTGCATTAAGGGAGGGGAGGGAATGCAGCAAGATGTAGTCCAGAGAACCAAGAAGCCCCAACCCATCTATAATGTATGGCATGCGTGTTCTATTTCCAAATTAGAAAGTGAGAGACATTTAATTGCAACTGTCAGGCTTATACCAGAAATAGTTCATACAGTTACTGTATGTGGAACACAGGATAACTGGGGAGTTTTCATTTTTGGCCAGAGGTAAACTTTAATTGAGCAAAGTACCTGAAAAATGTAATGTCAGCATATTCTTTTTTTAACTATAACCTTTTCTTTTAGTTATCTAAGATATAAATTTTATTTGCTTATTATACTTGTAGTTACTACACTAGCGCTGTGTAATGTTTATGAAATGTTTGTAATAGATTAATGAACGTTGCTTGTAAAAGTACAGAACAAAGTTTAAGCCTGTGTGTGTTCTATGAAAAAATGCCCATCAAGTTCACATTTTCTCTTAGGGTGTTCTCTGCTGTTTTTAGTTTTCTAAATTGTTCTTCTTTAGGGCACTTCAACACGAAGAGAACATTTTCAAGCAGGCTGTACAATTTCAAGCACACTTTAAAAGCAAAGGTTTACAATTCAAAACAGATGCTTTTAATCAGAGAGACATTTATCACTAATGCATGATTTTTTTTCCCTTTTCAACCACAGATGTTAGGTTCATATAGTCTGATTTCAAAATTATTTTAATTATCATTTGTAACTATTAAATTTGTGAGAGAAAACAGAAAATGTAAAAAAAAATACTAGGATACAGAGAGAGAGAGAGAGAGAGAGAGAGAGAGAGATGTTTATACAACTTTTTATATTAGCTGGAATAGAACCTGTCAGAACCCTGCTACCCCACACATTGGTCAGTGAGTTAGCCAGACCTTCTACTGGGTAAGGAGAAACAAAGCCAAGGAAGGTCTCCAGTCAAGGAAACCCACCAACCAACCAGAGACAACTGTTTTGGGGTATTTGCCCCTCATCAGTGTGGATTAGGATTCTGGCAAGTGGGAGCAAAGCCTAGTAAGTGCATTTAAAAAAAATTATGGTTGACCTCAGGGAGAAAAACCATAACATGACTGACACACCATTACGTATTTCTCAAAATCATCAGATATCCAGTCTAAGAAAATAGCTGCAACGCCATTCAGTTCAACAAAGCTGTACTAGAACTACACTGAGGCTTTCAATCTAGCCTGGACTCATGCCTGTCATGATTGCTTCCCCTTGGTTAATTAACAGTCATTAGCATATTATACAAATGCTGTTTAACTCCTTAACACATTAAGATGTTCAGCTAATTAACCATTTAAATCCTGCTGTCAAAAAGAACAGCAGCATTTAAATGCATTTAAAGAGCCATCAGTTGCCTAGTGGTGCGATTACCACACTGCAATATGATTGCATGTGCGAGAGAGGGGTGGTGATCCATCATACTTACAAGCTCGGGCTTCAGCGATGCTCTGACGCTGTCCCCAGCTCTGTGAATGCCTCAGGCTCCCCTTAGGAAAGATCGATTAAAGCAGTACAAAGGTGCTGCATTGATTTCAAAAAGCAATCATGGAATTGCTTATAGGAATCCACTAGGGGTACTACAAATTACTGTAAAAAAAAATCTTTAATAAATCTTTTCCCCTAATAGAAGTTTAAATCACCCCCCCCTTTCCATTTTAGAAATAAAAAATTAAACACATTTTAAAAAACATATTTACTATATGTGTGCAGAATTTCCCATTACATTCCCACAAAATGCTAAATTGCTGATTTTCACATCTCATCATATACAGAAAACTTTCAATAAGTGATTTAAAAAAGTTGCATGTTTGTAAGCAAGCTACCAATAAAAAGTACAAATCATGGCGCAAGAAAGAAATCATGTCTAAAATAGCTATATACAGTAGACCAACTATTTTAAGTGACTGTACCACCAGGCCCAAGCTGAAGCACTGGAGGCGGGCCGACCCACCCTTAGTGGGAGGAAACTCTTGCCCCTCTATGATAGGGTTCCATTGATTCAAATGGAGTCACGTCATGGAGGGGCTGGAGTTTCTTCCCACTAAGGGTGGGTCGGCCCGCCTCCAGTGCATAGCCTGGGCCTGGTGGTAAAGTGTACTGAAAACAATATCACCATGTGTAATCCAGTAGATAAAAGGATTGGTCAGGTGGGAGCAGCAGATGTGAGTAGCAGTAGTATAACAGTATATATATATATATATATATATATATATATAAAAGCCCCAATTACAATGACAACCCCCAGAAACAATCAAAATATTAATACATACCATGTGTAGGGGAACACTGTGTGTTGGACCAAACACCGGCGCCATCTTGTATATAGGGCACATGCTCCAGAGTCTCAAACACTAGAGACCAAAGATAAGAGTCTACAAGAAGATGGCGCCCGCTATATAAAGGGAATAGATGTAGTGGACAATCACTGACAACCTGAATTGTGACTCACAAACCTGCTAGCTACAGGGCAAAGTTCACATTATAGCGTTATGGGGAAGTAGCTTCCTAATATATCCAAGACATAGGCCACAGAAACATGGTCATCGTGTATACTAATCATACAGAGCTTGCTACAGAGCTGTTATACAATGGCTGTGACACTGAACGGTACACTGAACTGCATTAGATACAGAGTTGCATAGAATGGCATACTAAATAATATATTGTAGGTGGATAAGATCCCTGAGCTCCAAGAAAATGGCGCCCGTCAATTATACTGAAATAGCTATGTAATGTGGTCTTTCTGGACCACCAAAAGATGTCGTCCATATGATCGTATTCATAATACGGTATGAACTAGCATCTATTCAGCACATATACTCTCCCGTCTTATTAATACATGATGCTACAATTCTAAAGTATGTAACATGATACACATTACAATATCTATCGATCACTAATTAACAATTGCCAACTGTGTCCCTCACCACGTTGAAAAAAACAAAAAATCTGATAAAAAATAAAAAAAATTTCATCCAACCCCCCCCCCCCCCTTCGATTTTTTTTTATGGCATATATTATGGGGTATTGTCATGTCTCTGGCACCTGTATGTTGTGGTGTTGTACTGTAGCTGGTTCAACGTGGTGAGAGGCACAGTTGCCAATTCTTAATTAATGATTAGAGATGAGCGAACCGGGTTCGGATTTGAGTCGATCAGAACCCGAACGTTCAGTATTTGATTAGCGGGGGACACTGAACTTGGATAAAGCTCTAAGGTTGTCTGGTAAACATGGATACAGACAATGACTATATCCATGATTTCCACATAGCCTTAGGGCTTTATCCAACTTCAGCAGCCACCGCTAATCAAATGCCGAAAATTCGGGTTCGGATCGACTCGAGCATGCTCGAGGTTCGCTCATCTCTATTAATGATTGATAGATGTTGTAATGTGTGACTATTGATATCATGTTACATACTTTAGAACTGTAGCATTATGTATTAATAAGACGGTAGGGTATATGCGCTAAATAGAAGCTAGTTCATACCGTATTATGAATACGATTGTATGGACCACATCTTTTGGTGTTCCAGAAAGACCACATTACATAGCTATTTCAGTATAAGTGCCAGGACCTTTTTTTTTGGAGCTCAGGGATCTTATCCACCTACAATATTTTATTTAGTATGCCATTCTATGCAACTCTGTATCTAATGCAATTCAGTGTACCGTTCAGTGTCACAGCAATTGTATAACAGCTCTGTAGCAAGCTCTGTATGATTAGTATACACGATGACCATGTTTCTGTGGCCTATGTCTTGGATATATTAGGAAGCTACTTCCCCATAACGTTATAATGTGAACTTTGCCCTGTAGCTAGCAGGTTTGTGAGTCACAATTCAAGTTGTCAGCGATTGTCCACTCTATCTATTCCCTTTATATAGCGGGCGCCATCTTCTTGTAGACTCTTATCTTTGGTCTCTAGTGTTTGAGACTCTGGAGCATGTGCCCTATACACAAGATGGTGCCGGTGTTTGGTCCAACACACAGTGTTCCCCTGCACATGGTATGTAATTATATATTGATTGTTTCTGGGGGTTGTCTTTGTAATTGGGGCTTTCATATATATATGCTGTTATACTACTGCTACTCACATCCCTGAGGAAGCCGGGTACGGCAGAACGTGTTGGGTGTTTTTGCTGCTCCCACTTGACCAATCCTTTCATCTCCTGGACTGCACATGGTGATATTGTTTTCAGTACACTTTTCATTATTAGTCACTGCATTACCCATTATTTTTTTTATAGTTTGGGGAATTTTTTTCTTGCATTGTACTCATGTGCTGAGTCTGGGGTCAGGTAGGGTGTTGAGTAAAGGCTGGGATGCCATCTGGACCAAGGATGACATGTTAGTGTTTTTAATGTTGAGTGGCATTTAGGGCTTGTTTCCCTAGGTTTACTGCTTCTGTTTTGTATATATTTTGTGTACTGTAAGGCTGTTTAAATAAAGATTTTTTTTCTTGATGTGCTACCTTTTTGTGCCTATGCTTTTTCTTTATAGTCCTTCTATGTTTTTTATATGCATTGGGTTAGCACTCAGGTTATAGGGTGGTGCCCACTATACCATCTGGTTTGGCAGACAAAAATCATCATAAATGAAAACCATCATAAATCAGAATAGAGCAATCTTATACACATTTAGCTTTAAAAAAAATATATAAAAAAAAATAAAAGGTTTTCATTTTTTAAAAGCGGTAAAATAAAAGTGAAGATACATAAATTGTCTGTTGTATTAATTGTGCTGTAATTTTTTTTTTTATTTCATTGCACAAATTATTTTTTATTTTAAAGTATATTTTAGGGGGGGGGGAGCATTTTATTACAAAGTACAACTGGTGTTGCAAAAACTAAGACCTTACATGGGTCTGTAGGTGAAAGAGTTCAAACGCTATGGCTTTCTTAACATGAGGAGAAAAAAATGGAGGAGGGAAGGGCATATATAGATATTGTACAGTAAGGGCCTATAAATTTTTGTGGAACTCTACTCTGTTGCAACTAGAACTGCAAGCAAAGCGAGCTATGAAAGCAATCAGCACTTACTGTTGACAAACTGCCCCACTGTACGATAGCGAGTGAATTTGCTCAAATGATTAAATATATTTGCTCCAAATTCTTTGTATGTTTTTTTCTCTTATGCATCTAATGGATCTAATGCATAGTATGTTTGTCTATGTTTAAAAGTTATGGCTTTATAACATCCCTCCCCTATGTGCCCCATAAGGGTAGAGGCCCTGGAGTGTGACTGTACTATAAGTAAGGGTCACTTGCATGCATTAGATGTACATTCATCCTGCACTGTTTATATATTTTTTATATGTGGAGTTGCTGTGTACCTATTAGAGGGCCTTTTTAATGGATGTCAAAAAAGGGAAGTTTTATTCAGGATGTTCTGGCAATACAGGCCTTTGAATACAGGAGAACATGTTTTTTTTTTTCTATTATACGTTCCTTTATCTACTGTATAGTGTGTTTAAATCAAAATGTATTTAATTTATTAAAACTTATTATCAATGAACAAACTAAAATGAACACCAACTAAAACTGTATGGACACACAACCAACTACAGAAACACGATTTACCATTAAAAAACAAATGAAGTGTTAAAAGGTAGAACTAAAAAAAATGTCTTGACTGGGTGGTTTGTTTAATTTATCCGTCCACATCTTATATAAAATATGATATAGAATATTTATCCCACACGAAAAATGCTAATTATCTACAATTCTACTAATTAGGCAATATCATTTTGTGCAGAGTTCGGCTCTATTTCAGTGTTCATTTGTTTTGTGAGTTATGATTTACACTTTAAAACCTGTGAACAAAAAAATAGACATTTTAATTTTACATCTGGTAATTGGCTAGCTCAGTCTTAAATTACCTTAGATTTGGATTTAATATGCCTCCACCTCTAAAATTTCAGTAATTATGCCAGTCTATTAATAAGTGATAAACCTTTTCCAATGAATTCTTTTTATAAAGTATGAATGAGATCATACTTTGTTTTTATGAAGAAAAAAGTAAAAATAAAATGTGATGAGGATAAGAAAAAATTCTAGTAGTGATTTTTTTTATTATTTTGAAGAGAACAATATACTACTTAGTTTTGTAGTAAAATTGCATTCTTTAAAGATAGGATTTTTAGGAAGATAAGGTTTATTCTTGGGTCTCTGTTAACATCGGCCCGGTTTGTTCATAAATGAGCAAATGTAGAGACATATACAAGTACAATCTCTTAGTGTGTGCAGGTGGAAAAAAGGATAGTTACATGATATTCAAGGGACTATCCCTTAAAGTGATCCATGAGGACCAGGTCTTATGTAATTTAGAACTTGTCTGATTAATTATATTTGTCAATTCCTCTATCCTACAGATTTAATTGACCTTTTTGATCCATTGACTGATTGTTGGGGGTGTCTGACAGTGCAGGGGAATCAGAAGTTTTGTCGCAGAAAGAAGATGGTTGTAGTGAATGTTTAAAGAGAGGGAGTTCTTTGCTAGGAAGAACCGATTCTACCATCTGTATTGTGAGTTTTATTGATGAGGAGCATATTTTGTTTAGGTTGTGCTTAATCTTTTGTAATGGGTTTTAACCTGCCCTAACTCTTTTTTTGTAGGATTCCAAAGTGTTATGTTTCCTTTGGAGCCTAATTAAGCAATTTCTAGTTCCTCTCCTACCAGTAAGCTTTTTCTGGAGGCCAGGTCTGACCTAAGACCACTATAGTGTCTGTTTTGGGTTAAAAGTTTATAGGATAGCCTCGGCTTTGAACCCAAAGAAAGTTAGAGAAAAGTGCTTTCCGGCTAAGAAGATAGGAATGTGGGAGATTCGTTGGGAGCATCTATAGGGTACAAAGGATAGGGTGATTTTAACATGTAAGTTTGTCGCAGATTTTCGCTACCCATCCACAAAAGGAATGGATGTGGTATGATTGTAATCACAAAAACACAGAAAAATGCAACAGCTCACCTTAATGGCAAGATGTCGACCCATTACAGACATGAAAATAGTTAAGAGTCGCCCTCCCAACTGCCAAAATAAATTTCCACAAAAAATGATTACCAGTTGCAAACAGTGTAAACCACCCCACCACAATAAGGTAGCCTCATGCTCATGATTGCAATTGCTTTTTCAGTTTTTCATATAGTGGCAGCTAATTTATAGTATAAAGTTGGGTGAGATCTGTAGGTAAATTGATGCTTAAGTATTTGATTGAAGTGGAGAGCAAATGAAAGGGGGAGGTAAGTTTTAAGGTCTCGGCTTGCACTCTGCTTAGAAAGACATTCAGACTTAATAATTTACCTTAAAGTTTGATAGGTTTCCGTATTGTTATAGTAGTTGGATGCAGTGAAGAGCTATGGATGGGTTTGAGATTAGTATCAATAAATCGGTGGTAAGATATGTGGTGAGATCCAACTGTTAGTTTGTCCTGTCTCAATGCCTAGAGCTGAGTCTCAATAACTGGTATATACCTTAAAGGAGAGAAGGCAGCCCTGTCTAGTTCTATTTACTATGCAAAAGGATGGAGATGGGACACCATTAACTCTTATTAACGCAATTGGTTTTGAATAGAGAGATTGGATAGCAGAGACAAACTCACATGAATGGCTGAATTTCTTCAATAAGAGATTCATATAGTCCCACGTTACCCTCAAGAGGTTTCTCCTCGCCCATCCTTAACATAACTAGGGGTATATTGTGCTGTTTTGCAAAGTGCATAGCGTGCAAGACCCTAATGGTGTTATGTTTGCCCTATCTCCCCTTCATAAAGCCAGTCTGCTCAGGGTTTATCAGTTTTGGCAACAGTTTCCCAATCCTGACTGCTAGCAATTTTATTCATACTTTAAGGTCCAAGTTTAACAATGATATTGGTCTGTAACTTGGACAAAGGGATAGGTCTTTACCCTCCTTGGGAAGTTTGGTAAGGTGAGCTTCCAAGAACTGGGGGGGGGAGGCAAAATGTTGTATAGGGATGAGTAGTATGAGCTAAATTTAGAAGCTATGCCTAAGCTACTGGTTGCTTTCTTGCCTGAAGTCGAGATTATGGAGTGTATAAAGGATTTTTCCTTACACTTTTTGATCAATTCTGACATCAAACTACTCACTTTGTCTCCATGTGTATAGAGCTTTTTTTTTTAAAGTGCAGTGCTCAAATGTGCAATGCTCAGAATGTCTCTAAGCTTTTCCCGAGCACTTGTCAGAGCAGAGAGAGTTGAGGATAGCTTATCTCTCTTATGCTCAAGTTCAAGTGAAGCAATTTGTGTAAGGAGGGCTGAAACTCCCTCCCTTGCTTCTGCTTACACTTTAGTGTACAGTGAGTGACAAGAAGAACACTGGGGGAACGCAAAAAGGTAATTATGACGAGCAAACTTTTGGAACCGCAGTAAAACAGCCAAAAGCCTGCAATTGTTCAACTGCTTTAGTGTAGTTCGTTAAAATTTCTTTTGGAGGAACACACAGTTTATAACAAAGGTCGGCTAACATACCAAACCGAACTTTTGAAAAGTTTGCTCATCTCTTATCTTAAGGTGCAATATATGTTCGCATACACTCCAACGGAGTGAGGTCTGATGCTTTGACAACTATTAATCTTAGTAATATGGGATGGATGTAATTACTTTCTGTTACTCCGCTTGCCATTTTCATTTTAAAGTCTATTAGCAACACTTAGTATGCTCTTAGCAAAACTGGTGTTATGCTCCTTACCAAAATCGTGAGATTTCACCCACTCAACAGACATATTAACTGTTAGTATAACAGTTGCATTTCAATAACATTTTATTTTAATAAAATTTGCAGGCAGAACAAAAGATCCCTTCATTTACAATTAATGAAACATTTTACAAATGCAAATATCCAAGGTCATGATTGGAAAACAATAAGAGAAAATTCATCATTTTTATAATTTAGTTTCATTTTGTATTAACCTATGACTTTTTCTCTAAAAATGCATAGCAAACTCTGCTGAAACTTTTAGCACCTTGGAAAACACGCAAAAGCAAAAGGTTCATACATTCCATATTTTTTACCAATGTATATCCAAAACATTTATTCATCTCTATGAAGCACTACTGTGTAAATAAATCTGTAATATTTAAAAAAGTTTTATACTCTCAAAATTAAAAATTTACAAATACGTCCGTTATTACCGCAATTTAACTGACTGCAATGCACACGGATGAAAAAGGATGTTATCTGTGCGGATGTCAAAATCATGATCATTGCAGAGACACCATCACGTGCACTAGCCAGTCCTTCCTCCTGGAAGGAACAACCAAGCCAAGGAAAGTCTCCAATCAAGGAAACCACCCGAGTAAGGTATCCATCCATTGATTTCCCAGGGAGCAATGTTCTAGAATACACTGACGTCGAGACATGTGATGGTGTCTCTGCGGTGTTTTGGTTGATCTCCCTGAGGTCAACCAGCATCCTTTTGCATACGCTTACTAGGCATTGCTCCCACTAGCCAGAAACCTACTCCACACTGATGAGGGGCAAATACCCCGAAACAGCTGTCTGTGGATGGATACCTTGCTTGGGTGGTTTCCTTGATTGGATACATTCCTTGGCTTGGTTGTTCCTTCCCGGAGGAAGGCCTGGCTAGTTCACTGATGTTGAGACACGTGATGGTGTCTCTGCAGTGTTCTTTTGCACATTTGATTTCTCAGGAAGCAATGTTCTAGAATACACTGACGTCGAGACATGTGATGGTGCCTCTGCGGTGTTTTGGTTGATCTTCCTGAGGTCAACCAGCGTCCTTTTGCATACGCTTACTAGGCATTGCTCCCACTAGCCAGAAACCTACTCCACACTGATGAGGGACAAATACCCCGAAACAACTGTCTGTGGATGGATACCTTGCTTGGGTGGTTTCTTTCATTGGAGACATTCCTTGGCTTGGTTGTTCCTTCCCGGAGGAAGGCCTGGCTAGTTCACTGACGTTGAGACACGTGATGGTGTCTCTGCAGTGTTCTTTTGCACATTTGATTTCTCAGGGGGCAATGTTCTAGAATACACTGACATCGATACATGATGTGTCTCTGCGGTGTTTTGGTTGATCTCCCTGAGGTCAACCAGCATCCAAAATAATGATCATGACATTTATTTCCGGACGTCTTTTGCAAACAGCGGACATGTTCTTTGGTTGTTCAAGCACAGTTTTTCTTTTTTCACCGTCCTTTCCCCGTTTTTACTAAAAAAATTCAACAAACTTTTCAATTAAAGACACACCCAAAGGCCAATTATCAAACCCAAACTAAAATAATGTACCAGCCGCTGTTATTGTACTGACGGGCGGCCAATCCTCAAAATAATGGACATAATTTTGGACTCAAAATGACAGACAACATTTTAAAAATTATAAACAGACAATAAAAAATGTGGTAATATAGAATAAGGGTAACTTTACATTTCAGAGCACTGTATTTTTGTTTCAGATTTTGTTTCAGATTGTTGAACTGGTCATAGGTAATATTGGGGAAGACCTTTTCGGCTCAATAAATGACTATCTATTCTATTTCTTCTTCAGTATTATAGTCATTGACCGAGTTAGACATGTTGTTATGTGATTTACAGAGATGCTGAAACTGTCATATTTGACATAACATATAGCATGATTTACAATGTGTCACATTACTGACTACTGGAAATAGCATTAAAGTTAAAATCCTTTTACAAGAGACTACAAGATAGGAGCTTCATATAATAATAGATTCATGTATTAAATTCAACAAGGCAACTCATCTGTAACTTCTGGTATAGTCAGATTTAAATTTACAGAAAATAAATAATAGAAAATAGAAAATAAAACTTAAAGAAAAGCTATAGACAAATATATATTTTTTCTAACAGTTATTTTTATAAGCGTTTGAATAATTTTTTTTCATCCTGCATTGAGTTTAAAGTGACTCTGTACCCACAATCTGATCCCCCCCAAACCACTTGTACCTTCGGATAGCTGCTTTTAATCCAAGATCTGTCCTGGGGTCCGCTCGGCAGGTGATGCAGTTATTGTCCTAAAAAACAACTTTTAAACTTGCAGCCCCCCATGCTGACATAGGTGGGGAATAGGAGACAAGCTGCCTGGAGCATTCCTAATGATGGAGAGGGTGGGAAGAAGGGACAGAGAGGTTGTGCAAGCCTAATGCATACACAATCTAGGCCATGCCCTTTGGGCACAGGGCTGCAAGTTTAAAAGTTGTTTTAATAGGACAATTACTGCATCACCTGCCAAAGGGACCCAGGGACAAATCTTGGATTAAAAGCAGCTATCAGAAGGTATGAGAGGTTTTGGGGGGGCGGGTTTCAGATTGTGGGTACAGAGTCGCTTTAACTATTTAGATCTGCGAGACAAGTCTATGACCAAGAAACATGGAAACCTGCAAAATATTAATGCACACAATACACATTATGGGGACATTTATGAAGGCTGCGGACCGGGTATACACAAGGGAGAAGGCGCAGGTGTAGATTTCTGTGCCTTCCATACAGCAGGTGCAGGTCAGGCTGGATTCAGTAAGAGGCGTACACCTCTTAGTTAATCCAGAAGGGCTACTGGGGATGGGTGTACGAGTACGGTGTACGAGTACTTCAGTACGCCAGTCTTCATAAATGTCCCCCTTTTTTTTTTTTTTTTAATTATGTTGTCTTATGATTAGAAACTGATCTCAATGGAAGTCATAGTAGGTACTCAAAAAAAAGCACAAGTGACCTTCTTTCACAAGTGTCAGTCCTTTATTTTAGAATAGTGCTGCATAAAGTATATAGGGCCCCATAGCAGAGTTAGGTCTGAGCCAACCGCAAACTATGGAATCACCCCTCAATGTTCATTGTAAACTGAACTGTGGTATATCAAACAGCTACTTATTTAGGGCATGGTTACATGGATGGTAACTGTGTTATTTGTATTAGCGTTAGAAGCTCCACTTTCATTGAGGTCAATGGCACCTTATGAGCTTGGCCCCTTGATCTGCCTGGAGCTCAAACAGAGCAACTGCACGAAGTAGCGCATGGGTGCAGACCGGTGGAGTAAGATATGGAGATCGCATGGTAGTTCCCCACTTTAAGCAAAGTAGAAAAGTCAATACAGTGACTGTATCATAATATTGGCCAACTTCACTTAAGTAAAGTTTCAATCGTGAATTTATCCTGCCTGACTTTTAGTTATATTTGTAAATGGATTTTGATCAATTTGCATTAGATGACTGTTCTTATGACACTGTTTCAGCTTTGTAAAATACACAAGCTTTCTGTCAATTAATGGCTTTTATTTTGATTGATCAAAGGATACAATTTTCATGAATAACAAAGCATGCTTCCATTTTAATGCCACTTTTAGACTTTTGTCATACTAGTTAAATATATCTTGTATTTTTTTAGACTATAAAAAGCACTTTTTTTTTTGCAAGAAAATCACTTACTAAAAAGTGCCCGTATTCTATAGTCTGCAGTCATGGCAGCCAAAAAGTGTCAGACTGTCCTTGCAGCTTCTTTAATAATCCGTCAAATGGCTCAGAGAATTGTAGAGAAGAGGAAGCTGATTACAATGGGCATATTACATCCAGCAGCAGAAGAAGGTCCCCAGGAATGATATACCCAGCCCCCAGTTCAGGTCCTGTAAAGGACCCTGCTGGAGTTCATGGGCATATGAGTCACGTGCTGGAGTAGTAGGCAAAGTCAGAGAGGGCACAACAGAACTACAGTATGGTAGGGGCCTGTGTGTATTGAATTAAATGTGTGTGTGTGTGTGTTTGTGTGTTTGTAGCATAGCTGTGTGTTCGTGAAAGAGATGTTTATATATGTATGAAGAAAAGCTGTGTGCATGTCTGTGGCAAAGTTGTGTGTGTGTATATAGCACTGCTGAATGTGTGTGTGTGTGTGTGTGTGTGTATAGGTTGTTTGTGTTTCTATGCTGTCTATGTGTGGGTATGCAGTACTGTCATGGAGAATGTTAAAAAAAATGACTCAAAAAGAATAGTACAAGACAGGTATATCCGTATATATGTGAACAGAGTATCTCTCGTGGTATATAAAGCAAAGAGCAGAATACATTATATTGCAATTTGCAGATTATCTAGGTCAAGGTAAAGTAGTGGGTGTGATGGTAATTCTGACCTGTGGCCTATGAAAATGACATTGCCCTGAATAGATAATGATTGACTGTCTGAAGTACTGTTGCAACTGTAATACTATTGATGCAGGCCAAAATTTATGCACCTCAAAGGGACACACCCTGACCTTGAAGTCACAAAGAGCCACTGAGGTTTAGCATCTACTGTACCTATAACAGAAAAAGAATATAAATGAATATTGAATATTATAAATATGAATATTTATCTTTTTGGCAATATTTGTAGGA
This sequence comes from Dendropsophus ebraccatus, assembly GCF_027789765.1. Taxonomy (NCBI): domain Eukaryota; kingdom Metazoa; phylum Chordata; class Amphibia; order Anura; family Hylidae; genus Dendropsophus; species Dendropsophus ebraccatus. The sequence continues at coordinate 70,791,230 of NC_091456.1, forward strand.
CATTGTGCAACCTTTGAACTGTTTGAAATTTCAGTCTTATGTATGTATGAACAACTTTAAAGATGGTAAACTTAACTACACTACAGAATGAATCTGTTAGTGATAATTTTGATCCAATTTTCAATTATATATATATATATATATATATATATATATATATATATATATATATATATATATATATATATATTAAGCATTATAATGGCATTTAATCAATCTATTTGCGTAAACCTCACAATATAAAAAACCCTATATTTTTGATTATTTTATTTAATAATTCAAGATCATATAAGTCTGTTAACCTGGATTTCTCTGTATTGTGCCCATGTGTTATATTGATGGTGCTACTTTGGTAATCCACAGAAGATGGATATATCACATTATTAGCAGATTGAATCTGCTACACATACTTTTGGAGAAAATGTGATTTTGTGTCAGCATTGTCTAAAGAATTGTGAAGCAGTTGTTAAATGTAGGATTGGTGTGAAAAAGATAGTTTGCTTGCCTAAAAATATCGGAAATTACTGTAAAAAAAATAAGGCTATCTGTAGTCTCCAAAAAAAAGGATGAATTATGTGTTAAGTGTATTTTGACAGGAAATATATAATTTTTTTTTTATGTTGTATATTCTTAGTGAACTGTTGTAAAAAAAACATAGAACTTTATTCTGCAAGTGATAAATAGAGATGAGCTAACTTTTCAAAAGTTCGTTGCAACCGAATTTTTTTGAAAAGTTGGGTTCGATCGGATTTCTTCAGATTTCATAGTTTAAAGAATCTATATGATCCGGGGGTAGTGTATTTGGTTGAATTTAGGGCTCTACATGTCAGTAACATCATTATCTTTGCAATATCGCGAAGTCATTTTTTTTTTAAACTTCAATATTCACCATGAAATGGTCTATGCAGGAAATTTACCATTACAGGGTCTATGCAGGAAAAAGGTCACAAATGCAGTAAAGGAGAAGCAGTAGTCATTGGAGGCCAGTGGAGGTCCATCAATAGTCATTTGAGGCCAGTACAGGAGCAGCAGTAGTCACCATGGAGGCCAGGCAGGAGCAGCAGTAGCCAACATGGAGGTCAGGCAGGATCAGCAGTAGCCAACATAGAGGCAAGGCAGGAGCAGCAGTAGCCAACATGGAGGCCAGGCAGGAGCAACAGTAGCCAACATGGAGACCAGGCAGGAGCAGCAATAGCCAACATGGAGGCCAGGCAGGAGCAACAGTTGTCAACATGGAGGGCAGGCAGGATCAGCAGTAGCCAACATGGAGACAAGGCAGGAGCAGCAGTAGCCAACATGGAGGCCAGGCAGGAACAGCAGTAGCCAACATGGAGGCCAAGCAGGTGCAGCAGTAGCCAACATGGAGGCAAGGAAGAGCAGCAGTATTCAACATGGATGCCCGTTAAGGCCCAGCAGTAGCCAACATGGAGGCAAGGGCAGGCACAGCAGTAGTCAACATGGATGCCAGTTAAGGTCCACCAGTAGTCAACATGGATGCCAGTTAAGGACCAGCAGTAGCCAAAATGGAGGCAAGGGCAGGCACAGCAGTAGTCAACATGGATGCCAGTTAAGGCCCAGCATTAGCCAACAATGAGGCAAGGGCAGGCACAGCAGTAATCAACATGGATGCCAGTTAAGGCCCAGCAGTAGTCAACATGGATGCCAGTTACGGTCCAGCAGTAGCCAACATGGAGGCAAGGGCAGGCACAGCGGTAGTCAACATGGATGTCAGTTAAGGCCCAGCAGTAGCCAACATGGAGACAAGGGCAGGCACAGCAGTAGTCAACATGGATGCCAGTTAAGGCCCAGCAGTAGTCAACATGGATGCCAGTTAAGGCCCAACAGTAGCCAACATGGAGGCAAGGGCAGGTACATCAGTAGTCAACATGGATGCCAGGGAAGGCCCAGCAGTAGCCAACGTGTAGGCCAGGGTAGGAGCAGCAGTAGTAAACATAGAGGCCAGTACAGGAGCGGCAGTAGTCAACATAGATTCCAGTGAAGTTCCAGCAGTAGCCAACTTGGAGGCCAGGGCAGGAGAAGCATTGGTCAACATAGAGGCCAGTACAGGAGCGGCAGTAGTCAACATAGAGGCCAGTGAAGGCCCAGCAATAGCCAACATGGAGACCAGGGCAGGAGCAGCAGTAGTCAACATAGAGGCCATTACAGGAGAGGCAGTAGTCAACATTGAGGCCAGTGAAGGCCCAGCAGTAGTCAACATGGAGGCCAGGGCAGGAGCAGCAGTAGCCAACATGGGGGCCAGGGCAGGAGCAGCAGTAGCCAACATGGGGGCCAGGGCAGGAGTAGCAGTTGTAATGGGGTGACATGAGCAGCGGAAGCAGAATAATGAGGTCCATAGACAGGCGAAAGGCAGCAGGACAGCAGCAGCAGCAGGGATGGTGGAATGACCAGTAAGGTCTAGTTCACATATAGGCCATAATAGAAGCAGAAAATGTCCTACATCTTGGTGACAACAGGATCAAATCATACTCTGTCGTATCAGGAGCAGGTGTCAAAAAGTCCTTATCTAACTATGTGGCGTTCATTTTGATGAAAGACGCTCCACAGTATCACAGGACAATCTGGTTCTCCTGGGACTGACAATATGACCTGCTGCGCTGAAAACTCACTCGGATGACACACTGCTGGCCGGACAGGAGAGTATGTCCAAAGCAAATTCAGCGAGTTGTGGCCAGACATCTAATTTTCCCATCCAGTAGTCCAGGGATTCAGGGATGTTAGGTGGCAACGTAGAGTCCAAAAACACCTGGACTTGCTGTTTGAGGTGTGCCGCCATGTCCTGCTGCTGTGCGGGTGCTCCTGTTACCCCGGCCTGTGGCTGCATGAAAGCGTGCATCACGGATATCAGGCTCAGACTGGTGCCGCAGCTCATGCCACCCAAGCTGCTAGAGGAGGAAGTGGAGGAGGCAGTGCTGCTGGTGTGGCCCTGGTGGGAATGGCATGAATGAGAGCGCCATGTTCCAAAGGCTGCCACTAACTGTGCACCCAGCTCCTCTCTATAATAATTCATTTTTTCCTCCCGTTGGGAAAGGTAAATGAATTCACACAGCTTGTTGCGATACCGTGGGTCCAGTAGTGTGGCCAGCCAGAACTCGTCCCGTTGACGAATCCGTTGCAAGCGTGGGTCGGCCCGAAAGTATATTAACATGCGCTTAGCCATTTCCACCAGGTAGTGGGAAGGAGATCCCGCCTCTGTCTCGACAGCATACTGCCAATGGGTACTGCCTCCATCTTCCTCATCCTCCTCATAGCCCTGCATATCCTCCTCTGGCCCCCCTCTAGTCTGCAGGAAAGGAAAAGGAAAAATTGCCAAACTCCTTGGAAACACCAGCGCTGTCTTCACAAAGTCATGGGACCAAAGTTTTTAGGTGAAAGCAATAAGAAGCATTTATTTCAGATAGCACAAATATAACGCGTTTCCAGAGCCTAAGCTCTCTTCATCAGATAAAGTGCACATGCACATGCACCTTCCTTCTTCCTTACTGTACGGTATCACACGAGGCGCCGCCTCTTGCCTTTTTTCTTTTTCCTCTACTATTTCCCCCTCTGGCAGGAAGGCTCATCTCCTTCTCCTCCACCCGTCTCCCCTAAAAGTTGCTGTGTGTACAGGTCCTCCTCCTCCTCAACTTCCTCTGCCTCATCCTCCGCCAAGCCTTCCTCCAGCAACCCAGGCTGCGACAGTGGCAAGACCTCTTCCCCCTCACCACTGAGTCGCATCAGCAGCAGCTCCAGTACATGAAGCATGGGTATGATGGCCTTTAGACCTGTGTCTTGCCCACTGACCAGAAAGGTGGCCTCCTCAAAGGGTCATAGCAAGCGGCAGGTGTCACGCATGAGCTGCCACTGCCCGAGCTTCAGGTTACACAGGGAGGTCGCCATGTGCGCCTGCATCAAGAGGAAATCAGTCAAGGCCTTCCTCTGCTCATAGAGCCGGTCCAGCATGTGGAGGGTGGAGTTCCACCGTGTGGCTACATCGCAAATGAGACGATGGTTGGGAAGACCATTCCGCCGCTGCAGGAGGATGTGGTGAGAGCGACTTGAATGGCTGAAATGGTTAAACAGCTTTCGAGCCATTGACAGCACAGTCTGTAAATGGGATGAAAACTTTAGAAATTGTGTAACTATTAGGTTTAAGGCTATGTTCACACTACGTAAAACTATGGCCGTAGTTCTTGCCGCAGAGGTATGGCCGTAGTTTTGAGGAGTTGAAAATAGCCTTATTTGCAATGGGATCCCAGCCGGAGCATACACGCGCTCCGGCCCAGATCTAATGCGGCACCGGACAAAACTGACATGTCAGTTTTCTGTGGCCGGAATTCAATGAATTCCGGACGCAGAAAGACCTGTCAGTTCACACAGTGAAGCAAGCGGCTCACTGTGGGCTATGGGAAGCTCTGATGCGGGCGCACGCTGATGCGAAAGATTACCCGGCCGGTACTTAAGTGTTCAAGTAGTGTGAACATAGCCTAAAACATGTGCCATACACGGGGCGTGCCTCATACCTCCTCGCCGCAGCGCGGAGAGAATGTTGCTCCCATTGTCACTCACCACCGTACCAAGTTTAAGATGGCATGGAGTCAGCCACGAGAGGATTTCTGTCTCGAGCACGCGGTGCAGCTCTTCCCCTGTGAGTCTCCTTTTCCCCAGGCAGGCTAGGTGCAACACAGCATGACACCTCCGTGCTACACCTAAGTGGTACAAGGGAGGAACAGTGGCGGTTGAGAAGGATTTGGACCTACTGGAGGAGGTGGAGGAGGACCGCGACACAGGAACCCAGCTGTGACAACGGGGTGGTGTCATCGCCCTTCCCTGGCCAACTTGCTGGGGGTCTGACGGCCATATTACATTTACCCACTGAGCAGTAATGGACATATATTGCCCTTGCCCGTAATTACAGCTCCAGATGTCTGTGGTTAAATGTTTATGTCTGCTCACTGAATGGCTCAGCGAGTCAGCAACCTTTTCGCGAACATAGATATACATGGCCGGTATAGCTGTGTTGGAAAAGTAGTGTCGACTCGGCACCTTCCACCGTGGCTCCGCACACAATGTCAGTTCACAGAAAGGTGCCGAGTCGACAACTTTAGAGCCTGGAGCACCAGCAACTTGGCCAGGAGGGCTTTAAGCTTGACTGCTGAGGGATTGCTGGGTGCATATGTCTGTCTCTGGTATAGGGACTCCAAGTCAAGTCAGGGTCGTGTCCGAGGTACCCACAGATACCTGGCTGGCTGTCTCACTGCTCAACTTTGTGGAAGTCAAAGTGTGAGCCAGCTACTCCAGGACTGTGGAATTAGACGTGTGGACACGATCCTGGTGTGACAAAGGAAGCTCAGGCCTGCCACAGGACCCTCTTCCTGTGCTACTTCCTCTTCTGCCCCTTGAGTCAGACTCTCTGCCCTGCCCTCTGCCTAAAACGCTTTGTGAGGTTTCCTGCTGTCGCTGTGCCATGACTTTATATTAAAATTATTTGTGTCTTAGGAGAACACATATGTCATATACACTCTCACAAGGAGCCAACTATTGTACTTGGAGTATCTGTAGAGACCTATTTTTAGAGTTTTATTCTCCACAAATGCACAAGGTATATTTGTGTCTTAGGAGAACACGTATGTCATATACACTCTCACAAGGAGCCAACTATTGTACTTGGAATACCTGTAGAGACTTTTTTTTAGAGTTTTATTCTCCACAAATGCACAAGGTATATTTGTGTCTTAGGAGAACACCTATGTCATATACACTCTCACAATGGAGACAGTATGGTACTTATTAGAGATGAGCGAACCTCGAGCATGCTCGAGTCAATCCGAACCCGAACTTTAGGAATTTGATTAGCGGCGGCTGCTGAACTTGGATAAAGCCCTAAGGCTATGTGGAAAGCATGGATATAGTTATTGGCTGTATCCATGTTTTCCAGACAACCTTAGAGCTTTATCCAAGTTCAGCAGCCCCCGCTAATCAAATGCTGATCGTTTAGGTTCGGATAGACTCGAACCCGAACCTGGTTGGCTCATCTCTAGTACTTATAGAGACCTTTTTTTAGAGTTTTATTCTCTACAAATGCAGGAGGTATATTTGTGCCTCAGGATAACACCTATGTCATCTACACTCTCAGAAAGAAGACAGTATAGTACTTATATATCTGTAGAGACCTTTTTTTTAGAGTTTTATTCTCCACAAATGCAGGAGGTATATTTGGACTTTATGTAATAACAGTGTTCAAGTATACTGCTCATGATAAATGCCTCCAAGGTCTTCCGATAGTGTAAAGTTCTGTTGACAGTTTTCTCTGTCAGATTTCCATTGCTCATTTAGGCTATGTTCACACATTGTAATACTATGGCCGTAGTTTGATTCAGCCATTGGTTTCAGTGTCAAACAAAGGACACTGTACTACGTGTTTGCAGAAACATAATTTACCACCCATAGATGTCTGCTGGCCGTATGGGTGTGTAGAAAAATCAATTAACCATTGATTTTCATTAACACTATGGCCAGCAGGACAGTGTGTGAACTGTATGTTTTCTATGGCCATTGTTTGCAGACCATGCCTGTAGAAGATAGGCAAGATCATTGTTTTTTTTTTTACGGCCACAGTGAACAAATGGCTGTAGTTAAAGTATTGTGTGCACAACAGAAGCCATTGTTTTATTGAAATCAATAGAACTCAATGAATTCAGAAACCTATGGCTGTTGTTTTCAATGACCACTATGGCCGTAGTTTCCAGAATTCATTACAGTGTGTGAACATAGCCTTATGGTGAAAATAACATAACATGTTACACTATTCCATCTAGTAAAAATAAATAAAAAAAATAATAATAATAAAATCAATGGCCTAAATTTATCAGACTGTAAAACTAAAACTGATTTAACAGGCCACAGCAACCAATCACAGCTCAGCTTTCTGCTCTCGGAAAATGAAACCTAACCTATCAATAGTTGCTATTGGTACTTTACACCTTTTTCAGTTTTACACAGTTTGATAAATCTGGGCCAATATTAAAGAATTAGATAAAAAATACTGTACTTATATAAGCAGTGAAGTTTGAAAACTCCAGAATACCAAAGGGAAAAAAAAAACAGCAGAAAAAACTGAAATTGGCAGCACTCTAATGTCTCTGATCACACTGTAGGTTGCACCCTGCATGGGGCTAAAGTACAGACAAAAACAAAAAGTGCAACAGCAACTCGCAGGTGTAAGGGCTTACTGTACATACTCCCCCCCCCCCCCATGTACGCACGATAAAAACCTCCTCTATAGATATTAAAAAATGAGGCTCTTAGCAACCAACAAATACAGTGTGAGCAGAGGCATAGAGGTACTGCCAATTTCTGTTTTCTGTTGTATGTGCGGGGTATGGCTACCTCCTGTTGGCTTGCACTTCACCAATGTCCTGCAGGTGCTTTAAATAGAGATTAGTTGGATCCTATCTTCCCAGTTTGTAGGCTAAATCTTTGCCCAGGAGAGGCCATTGATAGTGTAGGCAAGCTAGTGTAGGACTGTGTCTCTGAGGATGCCTTAAAGTGACTCTGTACCCACAATCTGACCCCCCCAAACCGCTTGTACCTTCGGATAGCTGCTTTTAATCCATCACCTGCCGATCTTGGATTAAAAGCAGCTATCTGAAGGTACAAGTGGTGTGTGGGGGGGTGGGCAGATTGTGGGTACAGAGTTGCTTTAACATGGTGACAGGGGACACTCTGATAAAATAGTTTAAGATCCTCATTTTTAATATCTATAGAGCAGGTTTTTATTGTAAGTACGCTGGGGGGGGGGGGGTATATATACGGTAAGCCTGTAGGTAGTTGTTTAACTTTTGGGGTTTTTTTGCCTGTACTTTAGCCACATGCAGCGTGCAACCTACAGTAGGAATAGAGGCATAGAGGTGCTGTCAATTTCAGTTTTTTTCCAATATGCAGTATATATTTTAATTCGGTTCCTCCACAACTGGACTAGTTCTTGTAAAATATGATAGGTATAGGAGGTATGATAGTTCACTACTTTTACATAGTCTTTATGCACAACCTGTCAAGCAGTGAAAACTAAGTAATACTTTGTCAATCAAACTTTCTGGTTGCTTGTATGTTATAGAAAGCTAGATTAATTTTATATGCCTTTTGGTTTTTTTTTTTGCCTTTGTAAAAGAACATACATCTACAAGATTAGGAAGATGCTGCAGAAGTGTCTCCTGCGGGCACCCCAGGCATAAGATGCTTTGTTTGAGGATATGTCAAACAGAAGTATTGATTTGCCTCTTCATAGAATGCAGGAGGGAGGAAGATTAATTATTTCCTTTGAAATGCCAAGCAAAACAAGACAATGAACATAAAAGGACATCATATAAATAAAATATATATAAGACAAGTTTACATATCCTAATTATAAACTCCTGCATAGGTATGTTCTTGTAAATTGTTATGCACCAGCTACTCATTTTTTTCCTTGGGAATACTGCTGTGAATATCATTGTGGTTAAAGTCATTTATCTTCCAAACAACAGCAAATCCAGCTGTGTAGTCTTGTGTTCTTGCTGCCCCAAATATTCAAATAATGTTTGTATTCTCTAATCCCTGAGTTTCAACTCTATAAATACATGGAATTTGTATTTTAGTTTGTTCTTCCTGTAGATTTCAATATATTTATATACTATTCCACACTTTGTTTAAGTGTTTACCTGTTTTAGCAGACTTACTTTTACACATATGAGCTTATATACCTGTTACGCATCCATATAAAATATTGGTGGTAAAATATTCCACTAATTAAAAAAATAGAAAGTAAAAATTCATTAATAATCACACATTCACATTCTGGGTAATTAAACCATTTGTTTAATGTACAGCACATGTGCCAAATATACTGTGCCAAATGACTACTAAAAATCTAGTCATTTTTTAAAACAAAAATAAACAAACAACATACTTACATGACTTGTACCACATTTTCAAAGTCATTCCTGCCCTCTTTAGTGGCTTGCTCACTTTTAAGGAACATGCTTTAGTGAAAGATGTATGTGTTCAGGGTCATTTATCCATGGTTAAAAATGAGCCAAAATTACGCATGGATAACTATATGACATTTCAGAGTGACAGTCCCTTTAGTTCTAAGTTCATGCAACATATATATTTATTAAACAACTGCTGTTGCTTCAGGTTTTCAATAATGGCCATTATTTAATGACAACGGCCGATCTCTTTCATTACTATGGAATGCAGGCCGGAGTGTACCGACACTGCATACACTCCAGCTGGGATTCCATGCCACTGCAAAAAAATTGACAAGTCAATTTTGTGTGGCTGCTATTCATTGAATAGCAGCCGCACCAAATTGACTGTGCAGACAATGTAAAGTTCGGCTCTGGCCGTACTTTACATCATCTCCTATGGTTAATTGGAAAGCGGACACATCCGAATGTGCCCCATTCCAATTTGAAAGAAGTGATGTTCATCTGGCCGGTACTGCTGGGGTGAACTTCACAGACAGCGGCCGTTCTGTGTCACAGAGCAGACACTGTCTTACAACATGTGAATGAGGCCTAAAGCTTGGGGAATGGAACTGGTGACAAAATCCACTACAAGAGCTTGGGAATGGCACTTAAACATACTAATACCTCACTAGCTAGTATCTCCTACTGTATGTGGATGTGACTTCAAAAATCGTGACGCCACCCCCCCTCCCCCTCCTTCCCAGTGTGTCTGACACTCTGCCAGGACACTCCAGCCAATGTCTGCAGGGCTGAAGCCCCTTCCAGGCCAAGTCAAATATGCCATGACCCCTAACCTCCACTGAAGGCCTGAATCAGAGGGCAGGTCATGTGCAGGACTCACCTCCTCATGTCACAAGCAGCTGTTGGGATGGAGTAAACATCATTAGAGTGAGTGGGATAGGAGCTGGGGTAGTATATATGTGTGGTTTCAGGCTGCCAGCATCTGTCCTGGCTCCTGTACACAATCTTTATCAGGCTTTCTCCCACTGACTGGAGCAGACACACAGGGGCAGAAGGCCACAGCTCCCTTAGCACTTTAGGGGGTTCATTGTAATTTTCCTCAACAGAAGAGACAGCTACTATTCAGCTGCTACTGAGTCAGTTCCCAAAATTAATCCACTTTTCCAAACTAGTTTGCTAAGGTCCTCATTTTTAATATCTATAGAGCAGGTTTTTATGATGAGTAACCGGGGGAGTATATACGGTAAGCACTTCACCTGTAGGTTGCTGTTGCACTTTCTGTATTTTCATCTACACAGATTTATCTGAAAGATATTTGAAGCCAAAGCCAAGAATGGATTTAAGAAGCAGATAAATCTCTGTCTTTGCTTTATGACCTGTTATTTGTTTATAGTCCATTTCTGTCTTTGGCTTCAAAAATCTGTCAGATAAATCACTCTGTGTAAACGCACCATTATTCAATCCTCCCAGCACATCTTAATAGTGTAAACCTGACATGCCCTTATTTTCTATGATTACCTATATTTGAATACTAAGGGTGCCTTTACACAGAAAGATTTATCAGACAGATTTTTGAAGCCAAAGCCAGGAATAGATTTGAAAAAAGGAGAAATCTCAGTCTTTCCTCTATGACTTGTTTTCTGTTTATAGTTTGTTCCTTGCTTTGGCTTTAAAAATCTGTCAGATAAATCTCTGTGTAAATGCACCTAAACTTTATCAATACATACCACTAATTATATTTTAACAAATTAATAATCTGTTCACGTTAAACCGTGTGCAGGGTTATGGAAGCAATAATTTTTAAATGTCAATATGCCATATACACTCTGCAGCAATGCAATATTTAGATAATCTTAGCAATATGCATAGCTTCTAGACTTGGCTTTTTTTTTTTTTTTTTTTTTTTTTAGATCAACTGTTGTCAATATTTCTTATGTTGTTTTCAGTTTTATTTTATTACTTTTATACATTTTATAAATATGTAGTTTTGCGCACAAATCAATTACATTGTATTATTTTCGTGCTATCAAATCATGACTTCATAAAATTTGGTGATTGTTATACTTCTTGTGCCACTGCTCTGCCTATATATTTATAATTTGTCATGAACCATTGCTCTATTTGCCAAGAAAAAAAAAAAAACACACATGACATGCAACCAATAATTATACTGCAATATAATAGTGTTGATGTATGGTTATAGTGCCAAAGAAAAAGTTGTGTGACACCACTACAGAATGTCCACAGAATCTTAAATTAAACATACAGCCACGTGTTTGTTTGCTTGTCTGTTTGTGTTTTTTTTTAATTACTATAGTTCCCTACATACACATAAAGATAGTTTATCATTAAATAGTACGTTACTATAAAAAAGTGTGCATGCTGTTTCTAGAACGGAACATGTAGAGCACATAAATATTTTAGGCACATGTGATCAAGGGATTGTCATTGTTAATTAATATGTAGTTTGCTTGTCCTTTTTGCTTTAGCCGGTAGTGGCTTCCCAAGACTTTTTCTTAAAACGTATTTTGATGTTCAGTACAGGAGACTTTTCCATTAACAATTCAGTTTCCTCTTTATAAGACTGTTGGATTATTTTCATCAGTTCAAGGGCATTTGAGACAAAAAGTTTTAAATTGAGACTAATTGAATCTCTCATGATACTTATTTAAACTATAAATTAGCAATCTAAATTCCGGATGTGCCTTTGACATTTGGCTCTTCTCAGTTGGACTGATAAAACCCTGCCTAAGAATGAAAATTTAAGTGTGAAGTTTCCTAAAGCTCACATTTTGTGTATATATATATATATATATATATATATATATATATATATATATATATATATATATATAAAACAAGCACCTGTTGTGTGCAAAAATGCTGAATTCTGCTCAGTTTAGGAAACAGATGCATAACTATAGTCACTACATGTGTAACAGTCACACCTTTCTTTTTTACGGGCCCAAAAAAAACTTTTTTTACATAAGAACAAAGCATTTCTGGGCACTAAAATAGGATCCATCACTGTTTTGATGCAAATATAATATGTTTCCAGAAGGCTATGTTTCCACAATTTAAAAAAAACAGCCGTTCTGTGGGAATGGGCGTTGTATAACACTACTTGTGGCCAAAAATAATAAACCTATTCACTAATTTTGGGCTGCAAGTAGCATTATACAATGGCCCTTCCGCATGGGGACATAGCCTTAATTAAAAAAACAAAAAAACAAATTGTAATGTCATTGTTGGTGACCCCTGTTTTTTTTTTTTTTTTTTTAATATATTGTGTCCTACCAATTTGAACCCATAACATCTATTACAGACACCAAAGCCATGAACTGTGGCTTACTTCCTTGTTTATTTTTCCCACATTGGACAGTTCATGCCACCATATTTGCCACTGTCTCTGCTTTTATAAATACAATCTGGGCACCCTGATAGTTCCCGCAGGAGAAAAGAAAGAAAACAAGTACATTACACATTATAATGGCATTAGGTAGTGAATGTACATTTACATTCTCTTCTATATTTTTTTATTCACTCATGAACCAGGCTTTTTGGATGTACATGTATATGGGTGTAATTTTTCACCTTTTGGTATACCTAAAGTACCTTAAATTCAGACATTTTGGTGATTATCATCAATTGGTATTGCCTATATGTTTTGAGCAGGAGTGGTGTTTTTTGTGCATATTTTTGTGATTGCATAGGATTGGTAAAGAAACCATTTCATGTCAAACATATTTTATGTACTTGATATTGTCTATTATGTACTAAACTGCATTGCTGCAGCTGTTCTTACAAGTCTTACACAGTCACACATCTTCTGCCCTACCGTTAATATTCCACCACTGTTCTGCTGCTGCTGGGAACTCCAGTAATCTAGGCATGGACTTGAGAATATTTTTTGCATTGTGGCAGAGTATGTTATCCTGCTGAAAGAAGTTACATAAGTGAATACCAGTGCCTTGTTTAGGTGGAACATACCAATTGTATGTAACATACATATGAATAGAGATGGGCAAAGCAAATTCAGTAAACATGGTGGCAGCACATGTTAAATTACAAAACTGCCTTTTGGCGAGAACAAGAGGTTATCCATAATCCCGTGCACCCATCCAATCAACTGTAAACCCCACTGTGATGTCATCACCCCCCCCCCCTCACCCTCTATATAAGGTGATTGGCCAGTCAACTGTGTATAGCGTGGAGTAGGTTGCAGCTAGTGCAGATCAGGGAGAGAAATACAGAGAGATAGGGACAGAGAGGAGAGGAGAGGAGGGTTGTGGGTGGTTTTCTGTGGGAGCAGTGAAGCCATTGTTCAGTATACCAAGTAACTGGGTGACTGTTGTTCATTATATCAAGTCACTAAGTGCTGGGTGTGCATTATAGGAAGTCACAGTGAACACCGTGTTCATGTTAATACTTCACTGAGTGCTTATTTACTAATGTCTACTGCTGTCCTGGGAAAATTAATATTATGCTGCTGATCCACCCACGTCCACTATTGTCCATGGCAGAAATTGAATGATTGAAAGGCTGATTGACATTTTTAAAAATGGACATTTTGATGCTGTCACAGCAAAAAGTGTTGGAAAGGTCGCTGCTTTGTAACAGTCCCATTATTGTAGCTACTATAGTTTGCCTGTTTTAATAAAAAATTGTTTGTATGCGATTCGCAAATATTCACAAAATCATGCAAATATTCGCAAACTTCATAAAACACTTTTTGCTCATCTCTACATATGAATGTGTATAGGCTATTCCTGTAGTTTAAATGTTTCCATATTTTTTTTTTTATTTTTTTTTTTGGGGGGGGGCATCGTATAAACTGTATACAAGTGGTATCTTTCCTTACATAAAATTGCCTGCTCTGGTTTATTTTTTGACTCTGACTTTTTTTTTTTTTTTTGTAAATCATGAACTTTAAGAAATACCTGTCCTGTTACAGTCTCATAAATCCCACTCCTTGAGAGGTGATATTGTCACTAGATAACCATGTTAAAGTATTCACTTCACTTGATTTTAATGTTATGACTAATCAGTGTATATATACACTGACAGTTGTTGATCTGCTAAGGAGACTGTGACTGCTGTTAGTACAAAGACAGTTTCAGTTTCAACCTATAGTTCCCATAGGAATTACACTGATGTTAACATTTTGTAAGAACATTATTGTCTTTTACAATGTTATAGTATTTAATTACTAATATCATTCATTACGAATATTCAAACATTATCCTTGCTCACAGCATCATATTAACAGATGATGCTATGCTGGGGGCAAGGGGGGGGGGGGGTCCACATCAGGTCTTCCACAGTCATCAAAGAGCAGCTTTTTCGTTTTGTGCTATTTGAAAAAGAGGAGCAAAAAAAAAAAATGCCTTCAGGAGATCTGTATTTCAAGTAAGTGAATACTGAAAGATGTTTATTTGTTCTTCTTCACTTCCGATTATCAAAACTGTATGGGGGGATTTACGAAGCGCATGCCAGAGGCGCACGTCAGAGAGAATGTGCAGGTTAGCCCGATTGGTGGGCTGGTGGAGTTTGTGCAGGCGTGATAAGGCGGGGAGGAGGCATGGCCTCCTCCCGCGCCTCATTCGTCATGATTTACACCTGCTCACAGGTGTTAATCATGATCAAAATCTACACATGTAGATTTTGTATGCCAAGAGCAGATTTGGGGGCCCGGCCGGCCAGATTCACTAAGAGGCGTCGCCTCTTAGTGTATGCTGCTGGGGAAAGGGGGAAAGGCCTAATATAAGACCGGCGTACTTGTACGACTGTCTTTTAAACCCCCCCTATGTGTTAAGCACCCAGTGTCAAGAAATAGGCAAGGAAAAAGATTGGAAGGGAGAGGATTTTTAATGCATGTACAATTACATCCATGGATGAAACAGGCACAGCTTCTGTCCTATAGATGCTTCTGTCAGTGTATACGGAAATCTCCCTCTGTTTACTATCGGGACTCTGCAAAGTGATCGCAAAGAAAGGTAAGTGGAGGTCATTGTCTTCACCCACCCCCTCCCCGACAATACTGAAAAGTTACCTCCCACCCCGAATTCCCTTATAAAGGAAAGTGACAAACTAAAAAGCTTGCTTTTTATATCTGCACACCTAAAAGCATCAGTTAATGGCTTTTATTTGCCCAACATTTAAAATCTAGACAAATCTGAGCCCTAACACTTTATCAACGTGATATGTTTTCTATCGTTCTAAGACACTGATTGCAATTCATCATAATTGAGGACCCAAGTGTGAATATCAATACAATGTGATATAGTTAAACATTACTTCAATTCAATAGGTCAAATTAGCAATTCATTCTATACTCTAAGGGAAATTAAAGAGAAACAGTAGGTTAGAAGCCTGAAGCCTGCATAGAGCAAGAGACACTGAGGAAAAAAGGTTTTTTTGTTTGTTTGTTTTTACCTTCATTCTTAACGCTCTTTCCCTAAAACTCTTATATATATATATATATATATATATATATATATATATATATATATATATATGTTAATGTAATTAATCTAGCACTCCGCCGTGACGTCACTCTGACCGCTTATTAGTGCTTATGGCTATATTCATACAATGTTTTTTCAGCTACGTTTAAAATGAGATCTGTAATTTTGAGGCTGAAATAACGGACATTATTTAGCTGTCTGGCCTCCCCTTATAGTGCAATGACTGGTGTTTGTCATTATTCTAGTTTGGGATTACTAATTGGACTTTGGGTGTGGCTTCATTGAAAAGTCCATTGAATTTAATAGTAAAAATGGAGAAAGAACGGTGACAAAATGAAAACTGTGTGTGAGCAACTAATAAAAAACGTCCGCTGTTTGCAAAAGACGTCCGAAAATATTGATCATTATTGACGTCTGCGGCAAAAACGTTTGTTATTCAATACACTGTGTGCATTGGACGTCAGTCTTCCCATTGACTTCAATGCATTGCCATCGCTGTCAGTGAAATCGTGGCAAAAACTGACTTTTTTAAAATATGAAAATTGGCTGACTTTTAAATGTTTTTGACATTGTGTGAACATAGCCTGTAACAGATATTTTTAAGGGGGGGGGGGAGGCAGGTGGATCGGTGCAGCAAGGGATATAGCCCCCTCCCCTCTTATCTTTGGTTTACTTTGCCACTCGTGTGTTACCTGACTTCAAAAGGCCCTTATCAGGACCACTTCTGTCGAGTGTCGGACTGGGGTACCTGATGCCCACCAATATAGAACCAGTGAAACGCGACATGCTGACCCGCTCCTCTCCCGGATTCATCTGTATCTGTGACAAATCCCTTGGGAATAACATTTTCAGTCGAACTAAAACTCTCAGGACCCCCTCCATTTATTCAGGGTATGCTGGGAGTTGTAGTCTCTGAGTGGACACTGTAAATCACTGTGTGCAGAGGCTCCTGGTGGCTGCAATCTGTGGGTGACAACCATCAGCCCTGAAGGTCCAGCAATACATCTGTCTACAGCAGCAGTTATCAGAGGATTCTACTATTGTACTACAACTCCCAGCATATCCTGAGGGCTGCAGACTGTCAGTACATGCTGGGAGTTGTAGTGCCTGCAGCTGTTGTAGTTGGGTCCTAGGTGCATTACACACTGGATGCGTTGGGGCATATAAGTATACATAGATCTGTGGGGGCTCAGTGTATGGAAGTGACCCCAGAACATCACTAATAAGATATAGGGGGGAGATGTTTTTGTTCTATCCCCTATTAGTGCTGTTCTGGGGTCACTTCCCTGCACTGAGCCCCCCCCCCACAGATCTATGTACTCTGATCTCCCACAAATCATCCAGTGTATAGGACCCAACTACAACTCCCAGCATGTACTGACAGTCTGCAGCCCTCAGGATATGCTGGGAGTTGTAGTGCCTGCAGCTGTTGTAGTTGGGTTCCAATTTAAAAGTTTGCACTAGTGTACTGTAGTGTCCGCGGGGCTGTGTCAGTACACTACCGCAAACAATTCACTGACCCATTTAGACCCCAATGGTACACAGGCTCCGCACACTATAGAAGTGATTACAGTGCAGTTACTAATGACTTACAGGTGACGTCTTCTCCGATTGTCGTTGCTCACTTTTTGCTTTCTTCTGCATCTGGTGCAGCATCATGAATACTTTTCCGACCACAACTAGTCTGCAGGTGGGCAGCTGGGGGTGACTGGGGAAGGGAGGCAGCTGGGGGTGACTGGGGACGGGAGGCAGCTGGGGGTGACAGGGGAAACAGCTGGGGTGACAGGGGGAGCAGCAGGGAGGGGCAGTTAGGGTGGCAGGGGAGAAGATGGGGGGCAGCTGGGGTGACAGGGGGAGAAGATGGGGGCAGATGGGGTGACAGGCAGGGGGAGCAGATAGGGGGCAGCTAGGGTGGCAGGGTGAGAAGATGGGGGCAGGAGGAGAAGCTGGAGTGACAGGGGAGAAGCTGGGGGCAGGGGGAGCACCTGGGGGGCAGGGGGAGGGGCTGGGGGTCAGGGGAAGAGGCTGGGGGTCAGGCTGGGGGTCAGGGGGAGAGGCTGGGGGTCAGAGGAAGAGGCTGGGGGTCAGGGGGAGGGGCTGGGGGTAAGGGGAAGAGGCTGGTGGGGGTCAGGCTGGGGGTCAGGGGGAGAGGCTGGGGATCAGGGGGAGAGGCTGGGGGGTCAGGGGGAGAGGCTGGGTGGTCAGGCTGGGGGTCAGGGGGAGAGGCTGGGGGGGTCAGTGGGAGAGGCTGGGGGTCAGGGAAAGAGGCTGGGGGGTCAGGGGGAGAGGCTGGGGGTCAGGGAAAGAGGCTGGGGGGTCAGGGGAAGAGGCTGAGGGGTCAGGGGGAGAGGCTTGGGGTCAGGGGAAGAGGCTGGGGGGTCAGGGGGAGAGGCTGGGGGGAGACGGAGCGGCTGGGGAGCAGAGGCAGGCTGGTTCCCCCCCTCCACCAAATGCAGGTCCGGGTCGGGGGGTATTGATTGCCGGGGTCCGGGGTGAGCTTTCCCCCTCTCAATGCAGGTCCGGGGTCCGCAGGTCGCTGGGGACTTGGTGAGGTTCCGGCATATACAGCCTGACAGAGGGCAGAAGCTCACAGCTGCAGCCCCGCGGTCCCGGACTTCTTCCCTGCTCTGCGGCGGTCACGTGATGTGACGTCATCGCAGAGCAGGGAAGAAGTCTGGGATCGCGGGGCTGCAGCTGTGAGCTTCCAGCCTCTGTCAGGCTGTATGTGCCGGAAGCTCACCCCGTCCCCGGCGACCTGCGGCCCCCGGACCTGCAGGCAAGCTCAGGGGGGAAGCTCACCCCAGACCCCGGCAATCAATACCCCCCGACCCCCCGACTCCCCCCCCCCCGGCGCGGACTAGGCACCCGTGGACCGGTGCCTATGGCGGTGGAGGGGGTTAAAAAAAAAAATGTGTTCCCTGCGGGTGCCGCCCCCGCAGGGCGCCGCCCTAGGCACCAGACCACGGGTGCCTAGTGGCAAATACGGCCCTGGCCCTTATACTATACACTTTTAGCGCTAATCTGCTTTGTGTAAACAAAACAGTTGTCAGCCTTACCTTCACCTCCAGATGGTGAGTGCAGGCAACAGGGCCTTATACAGTTTTAACAATTAGGTGTCCTTTATTTGCCCACATATTTAAATGTCTTAGTGTGTCATATACAGTACTCCTAATGCAACAAACACCATCAGATTTTTCGAAATTACATTTTGACCCCCAATGTAGTTTCTTTTGTTAGGAGATGGAAGATGCAGAAAATATGAGCCTTTGTTCTCCCCTCCATTAGTTCTTTGGCATCTGAATATTTAATCTGCACGATGTGCATGTTCTAGTATTACACTGAAAGTATGAAGCTCTGTGTTAACATATTACTGTAATCAATATCCTAAACATCTCGTAAGTATTTACATTTGCTATAATATTACCCCTTACCACTTCCAAGAAGTGTTTCCCAGGGGAAATTAGCTTTATCATGAGCAATCACACATCTATAACATAAAAAAGCTGATAAATCTGTTTACTGTGTTTTTTTTCTTTCTTGCAGCTATTTCCTTACAAAATATCAAGGTCTTTACATTGTGTAAATTTTTTACATATAACATCAATTAATGGCTATATTCTTTTCTAAATGGGACAATGAGAGAATCACTTACACCGTATTTTCCGGCGTATAAGTTGACTAGGCGTATAAGACAACCCCCAAACTTTTCCAGTTAAAATGGAGAATTTGGCATATACTCACCGTATAAGACTACACCTCTTCCAACACACACCAAATTAAGAAAAACATCAGAAAGCAGTGAAATCTGAGAGGCAGAGAAGGAGGTACAGTAGTAGTGGTAGGATACAAGGGCGGCCAGACAGAGGGAAAGAGGTGTGTTTTTCTGGGCACAGTGTCATTCTACTGTATCTCTTTTTTCCATACCCCGGGTGCCTTTAGCTTGCTCTGCCCTTCATACAGTTGCAGCATACAGTGGGGATGCAGAGGTTTTTGAGCTCTCCCCATGTATGCGGAGACCATAGTCTCCAGTCCCGTTCCAAAGTTTTTCAGCACCCACCCTATGAAACGACAATCGGCGTATAAGACGACTCCTTACTTTTGAGAAGATTTTCCTGGGTTAAAAAGTATTCATACGCAGGAAAATACTGTACGTAGATTTAAATTGAACTTATCTAACCTATAACTGTGAATAACACGGGCTATATTTTTTGGTTTATTCAGCATATGGGAAGTTAAGTTTTTATATGCACAATTAAATTTGTGAGCTGACAGTTATTGTTGTGCCAAGCTGGCTCTATATCCTTGGATGACTGTGCAGAAAATTAAATAAGTCATGTATTTGTAAACACTTTGGGCTCTTAGATTTACATAATGGCTTTATAATAAATAATGAACTATAGACTGAGACAGCTTTTGGTGTGGAGGTCCATGAATATTATTATGTTTAATGTTTGGCATAGATTACTGCAAATTATATTAGAGTCTTTCATTACACACTCCCATAAGAAAAAAACATAACTGGTAAGGGTATGTTCATATCGCGTTTTTGTCTACACATCGGGCTGCACGTCGGGTATCAGTGAGAAAAGGATGCTGTCGTGCAGCCCGACGTGCAGCCCGACGTGTGCCCGACGGCCACATTGACTTAAATGAGCAGGACGGAGTCATTATGTGACAACGTTCTGCTCATTTGCCGGACGTACACAGCTTTTGTGCAGGACTCGAAAGCGTAGTCGACTGCACGTCGGGCTGCACGGCAGCATCCTTTTCTCACTGATTCCCGACGTGCAGCCCGCCGTGTGGACAAAAACGCGATATGAACATACCCTAATGCCTGTCACTTTTTAAACCACCTCTTACAAAAGAAAGGAAAGTGTAGAAAAGTATCTATCTATCTATCTATCTATCTATGTAACTTTCTTACTTACTATTTACTTTTCCATTTGGCTGCAGGAGACAGTATTCATAGTATGGGTATGGAGGTTGTCTCCTACAGTGACAGGGAGATCTCAGCAAGCCAAGCAGAGATGCATGCACCTGCTTGCTCAAGCTGATTCTATCTAAAGATCACTAGGGGTCTTAAACACTGACCGATCAAAACTATGGACAAGTCTCTGGGACACTTTCAATGTTTTGTGAAGTGACAGGGACACTTTAAGGCTATAGTATATAGTCCGCAGCACACCAATGGTTAACAATGAAAAAGTGATTTATTTATCTACAAAGTGTGAAAGCAATGTTTCAACTCTATCACTAGTCATTTTCACTCTGAGAGTTGAAACATTGCTTTAACACTTCTCTGGGTGGAATAAAACACTTTTTTCATTGTTAACCATTGGTGCGCTTTGGAGTTTGTGCTATTTGGGGATTCTTGGACTCTGGATCAAGGTCCTTTTGCTTTATGCACTCTATCCCTCCTTTTAAATGTGCTGCTTTTCTAAATATATATATATATATATATATATATATATATATATATATATATATATATATCCAAAACATGTGAACATAGCCTAAAGCAGATCTATTACAATCTCAAACAGGTATGAAGCTTTCAGCACTGTTGTATCAATCCTAAGAAATTCTCTTCAGTCATACCTTTATAAATTGCATCAATGCCTTAATTACAGTACTGTGAAAAATGCATTTATTTATTTATTTTTGAATAGTGTCAAAAAGGTATAACCAAGGGTGCCGTGTGTCCTAGGACAAGCACACTGAGACTAACAAAAATTCATGACCTCTGTCTCACCACAATTGCGCTGCTAGAATACCAGCGCTGAGAATGTTCTGCACAGCTAGAGCACATGATGTGGGCAATAACAAAGAGGCACTGAAGTCCTAGTGTAGCAGCCGAGGAGGGGTAGTGGAAGATCAGACAAGGTTGATGAGCTTGAGGGGAGATGGACCTTCAGGATGGCTAGGACAGGAAGAAGTCATCATCAAGCACAAATGCTTTAAAGGGCAATGGATTCCATGCTCCATACAAAGGTTAGGGGGGCACAATGATGTTGATAGAGTAGACGCACCCCTTTCCCCTTCAGATACATGGTAAATCGCCCAAAATGCCCAAAATGGTGTAGGTGTGATAGAAACCAGACACAGGGAAATGAGAAGGAGGTGGTCCAACTGGAACTTTTATTGAGAGTCTTGAAATACTTTAGGCACATTTTGACATTGTCCTGTATGCTTTCATTTCTGGTGGGGTTTAGTGGGTTACACTTGTGGAGAGGTTTTTCTGCTGTTTACTTATTCCTCTTTTGGGTCAAACTTTAAGATCAGCTGGAGGAACTAAGAGAATTTATGCTTAACTGGTAGCCTACATACAGGTCCAAGAATAATGCTAAGGAGCACTGGTAGCAGTTATTTCCTGAGACCAAAATGCATACTATAGCTCCTCCTTATTGGGTAGGGTTTATGAACAATTCTTTAATGGCATTTAAAAAATCCCCTCTCCTACACCACCTCTGCTTGTTTTTAGTAACGAATTGTAACATGTAGTATACTTCCTCTTACTGTGATGTGACTGATGTCCATGGTGATTTGAATGCCTATAATCATGCAGCCGCATCACATCATTCCTTCTTTATAGTAGTGCAGGCAGACTTCCATGTTTTGTAAGGGATGCACAGCGGGGAAGTGAGAGATGTAGGTACTAGGTGGTGAAATACCATCAACCCATTTGCCTTATTATGCCCTTTGTTGTCTACAGAGACTTTTAAATCATCTTGTACTTATACATTTACAAGAGTCCAATTCTATTTATTTTTTATTTCTATATATAGGTTTCAGACAGCAATGTATGCAACTTCTATTCTAAAATATTATGCATTCAGATACAATAATATACTTCATCAGCATTGTACACTTGCCTAATAGCATTACTCTAGCCAATTCAATCACAATGGATGTACTGAGCAAATGATATAAACTCAAGGTAACTGTTGTTGAACATTTTTTTTATCATATTTACAAGGGCTCAGCTTTTAACCTTCATGTAATGAAAGGGTAACAGCATAATTGTATGTTCTTTTAAATGGCTTATTGGCTAGATAAAAAATATTAATGATGTCAACTATAAAATTATTAATGATACAAGCAACACAGCAAACAAATAAATAAATAAAGAGAGAAAGAGAACCTTAGAATGCCAATGAGACTGGAGCTATTGTAATATAATGTTCTCTAACCTTCCTTTTCCTTGACTCCTCAAACAACAGATAATGTGTAGTGCATTGTATGGAGTGTCATTTTTCTTTATAATTCAATACATGTAGAAGATTCAAAGACCATAGAGCTGGTTATTGATCACACACTGTTTTGCTTTCCAGTTCATTTTGCACTGTAATCATAGGAGTACAAAAGAAGACAATTTAGAGCAGAAAATGGGATGTTTACAAATGTTTATTCTACTTATGAAGGACTAGAAATTAAACTTTATGACCAAATGTCTGAATGAAAATTGAGTACATTGAGTTTTAAAAGAGCAGCAGGGCTTCAGTGATGAATGTATTTAATGTCTACAGATGCATTATAGTTTCACTCGGCAATATTCTTAAATGAAATTCTCCCTTATGTAAACAGTACAGGAACAAAAGCAATTTAGCAATTTTACATTGAATTTACAAACATGAAGACATTTTAGAATATATTAAGCCTGACATTTCCTAATGGTTACTTTTCAGCTTTTTGTGCCTACACATTAATCTGTTGCATATAGTATTTGATATCTCATGCTATTATGGGCTACTGGACCCTTTATCAAAATAATTATTTACTGAAACACTGCGCCAGTACATTAACATATCACTTTTGACAGTCAAATAAAAACAGACCCGTTTCCGTACTTTTGTATTACAAGCTGTCATGTAGCCAGAAACATAATTAAAATGTTGTAGTAAGTTATAACTTTTATTACAACCCCAATATCATAATATATACTTTATTTCTAAGCTTGTAGAATGTTTCAAAATTATTGGAATTACATAAAGTGACATAATTGATAAGGTCCATCAAGTTCAACCTATAATCTGACTTAAAGAAGTGAAACATCCTTTTAAGACAGACTTAATACATTTCTGGGCCAATGTCCTGTCTTCAGAAAGATAGTTCCGGATACATTTTAATATTATAGGTAAAGTTATGGCATACAGGCTCCTCTTAATGTTTCTTCAGCAAATCAATCATCATAATGGGAATCTGTCAGCACCTGGGCCTTACCTAAGGTGCTGACAGTGTGTAGTAGGCAATAGTTCCCTAGTGAACATGGTGCTTTTTAGGAATTTGTCTGTGGAGTGGATTATGCACAATCTCAGGTCTTCTAGTGTAATGAAGAGTCAAAGAGGAGTTGTGGCTCAGCATTTGTTGTGCACTGCTTTCTCCCCCCTCTTCTTCATGAATACTCAATGTTGCAAGGCCTCCTGCTTGCTCAGATCTCAGCCAGTGTCTTCGATTGCAAATCAGTCCTCTGTAGGCAGTTTATGTCTGAAAGAAGCAGTCAGATAGAGTTGAATTTCTGAGACCAAATATGTTGGAGCTGTGAGCTAGTGATAAGTCACCTGTCTAGAGATCAGCACCAACAGGTCTTTCCTTGGTTTGTATCCCCTGATGGAAACGAAGTATAGGTCATTGTATTTAAAAAAAAAAACTAATAAGAACCTAACTAGGAATTCTTTGCACAATTATACAATAATGAAAAAAAGTTCAGAGCAGTTTGAGAACCGAGGTACAGTACCACTGTACTTTGTCTTAGTAGAAACCAATATAAACTGACTAAGTTTAAAGGGAACCAGCCACCTCCCTGAGGGAGTGTGTGACCTGGCACCAGTATTTTATAGCTGTGTTGCAGCCTCCGGAGGGGTGGAAATGTAAAAAAATCATGTTTAAATCAACTCTGTACCCACAATCTGCCCCCTTTCTTCAACCACTTGAACCGTCAGATAGCTGTTTTTAATTCAAGATCTGTCCTGGGGTCCGTTCGGCAGTTATTGTCCTAAAAAACAACTGTTTAAACTTGCAGTGCTGTGTTAAATTGGTGTGGCCTAAGGTACTCATGCCCTAGAAGCGCAACAACCCTCCGTCCCATTCCCCACTCTCTTCACCATTAGGAATGTCCCCAAACAGGTTTTCTTCTGTTCATTACCTGTCTGAACATCACACATGTGCTGAATTGTTAAGGCACCTGTGCAGTGTTCAGACAAGTGATGAATGGAAGCAAACCTGCCCAGGGGCATTCCTAATAGTAAAGAGGGCGGGGAGGAGGGTTGGAGGGGTGTCGCAATCCTAGGGCATGGGTACTAAAGACCATACCAATTTGACACAGGGCTTCAAGTTTAAACATTGTTTTTCAGGACAATAACTGCATCGCCTGCTGAATGGACCCCAGGACAGATCTTGGATTAAAAGCAGCTATCCGATGGTACAAGCTGTTTGTGGGGTCAGATTGTGGGTACGGAGTCACTTTTATGCTTAGTTCCGGCTCATGGCAACTAGGCATGAGGGCAGAGCCACAGAGGCATGTAGACATGTTGCCTCCACTGAGTGATTGGCAGCCTGAATGCTGGGAACTTAATGCAAAGGCCAGCACTTCCAATCAACCAATCAAGTGTAAGTGGATGGGGACAGTTTGGAGGCACTGTGACTACATGCCTCTGTAATGCCATCCTCATGCACACTTACTGGGAGTTCGAAACATTGGGAATTGACTTTATATAATCAATAAAGTAACTGCATATTAACTAATATAACATAATATAGTGAATATTAACACATTGTGGCACTCATCAAATGTTCCTTAGACTGTGTTTGTGCTTGTGTTTTTTTTTTTTTTTTAATGTTCAGTTTTTGTTTTGATTGGTCAAGTCATTCAGATATATGGTAATTCACCAATAAATTACATTAAGTGGTAATAGACAGCTTGGCTTCATGCCCTACCTGCCCCCAAAGGGGAAAACACAAAATGCAGACAAAAGATAGACAAACAGATATGGTAATAAAATACAAAATCAGAACCTGGAGAATAGTCAAAAGCAATAGCAGACAGTCATAGAAAACTAGAAATGAAAGAATAAAAATCATACTTGCGAGCAAGCACTTTACTCTATGCTAGTGAACTGTTTAAAGGATATCAGAAACCCACCCAAGGTGTGATTGGACTGGTCCCTGACATCCCAGTCAAACACAGAAAGAAGTTCATATTGTATTTACATTTTTATCAATTATAATATATAAGGCTATGTTCACACTAGAAAAGAGACTGGCCGTTCCATGACCCCGGCCGGGTCACGGAACGGCCGGTCTCTGGCCGGATCATCTTTCGGTCGCGGAGCTCTAATGCGGGCACATCAGCATGCGCCCGCATCAGAGCTTGCCATAGCACACAGTGAAGCTAGCGGCCGGAGCCGCTCGCTTCACTGTGTGAACTGACAGGTCTTTCTGCGGCCGGAATTCACTGAATTCCAGCCGAAGAAAACTGACCTGTCAGTTATTTGCGGCGCCGCATAGATCCCGGCCGGAACGTATACGATGTGTGTACGCTCCGGCCGGGATGCCATTGAAGGTAAGGTTATGTTCCACCCCGCAAAACTACGGCTGTAGTTCTGCGGCGAGAACTACGGCCGTAGTTTTACGTAGTGTGAACCTAGCCTCAAAGTACAAGCATAGCAAATATACTGATTTATTCATTTAGGTTTGAAAGCTTTATTGACAGTTAGGTCACAAATTACTGTAAAAATAGTGCAGAAATAATCACTATTACTGTAAATATTACAGAACTAAAATGGACACCATATGGCAGATTCAGTACTGTATTGTGGCTTTGGTTATAAACAGAATAGGTCCAAGGTCAAAATGTATGTTTTGAACTGTGGTCCCACTCATAATTGCTTATTGAAAACTAATATGTTACTTCTACAAGATCATTTAAGATTGAAGGTCTTTTAGAGAACAATAAATTGTTATGGATGATTTAAAGTGCAAGTGTCATTTAAATGTCAATAGCATATCAATAGCGATTTTTAAAAAACTCTGTATAGGTTTTATTAAGCAAAATAGTTTCCTTCTGTGCTCAAAATCTATTTTGCAGCCTCCCTCTCACTTCAGAAGAAGCAGGATTTCTGTGTCCATTATGCTTTATGGAGGGGAACAAGGGGGGTGAGTGAACACAGAGAGGAGAAAAGGCAGCCCTGCACAGCATATTATCCTGCAAACTTACCTCATCAAGTTTCCAGATAAGAACTGACCTTTCTGACCTATGAATCCAGCATTTTAAGTGCCCAGTCTCCAAACAGAAAAGCTGGTTCCCTCCTCTTCCTTCTCATCCATTTCGGCCCCTCCCCCCTTCATAGGTTATAATGAACTCAGCAAACCTGTCTTAATTTTGCTCCTCTATGATTAAGATGGCTTTTCCTGATAATGAGCAGGTAAGAAGTGAGGGGGTGGCTGTAAAACAGCTTTTTGAGTACAGAAAGAGGTTGTTGATTTTTTTTTTTGCTTAATAAAATCTTTTTCAGAGTTTCTTAAAATCACATGTACAGTTACTTTATTTATATAGCATCAACTTATTCCACTATGCATTGCTCAAAGGTCCTCATAAAGGAGCACAGCCTTCATCCGAGCTATTTGCTGCTTCACTAACATGTGCAGTTGCGTGCTAGTAGTCTTAAGCCTGTTAGTGGTGGCTCCCCTGCTGATTTTCACACAATATTTTTGCAAAAGACTAATTCTTGCAAAAGACAAAATCCCAGGTGGCAAAAGACCCCCCTTTGGGGAACACTTGCAGAACCACTTGTTATAGCCTCCTTCTCCCTCTGGCCAACCACTGCCTCATACAGCCAGTGCTGTAGATCCCTCAACTTCTGAAGTCTGACTGGAAAGAATACAACACTTACTCCAGGATATAATGCAGCTGATAAGCACTGGAAGACTGAAGATTTTAATATGGAAGTCATTTACAAATCTGTATAACTTTCTGCTACAGTTGTTTAAAAAGAATTTTTTCAGTACCTCTTTAACCACTGAAAACCACTGCCCTAGGCACTAAACCTTATGACTCCCCCATCTTGGAGTGTGGGGGAGCGTGATTTTTTAAATGTTTTGACTGGATAACACTGCCACACCAGACCTGTCTAATACCACCATACTGTGACTGGATAAAACCGCCATACCAGACCTGTCCAATACCACCATACTTTGACTGGAAAACACTGCCACACCAGACCTGACCAATACTGACATACTGTGACTGGATAACACTGCCATACCAGACACGACCAATACTGCCATACTGTGACTGGATAACACTGCCATACCAGACCCGACCAACAGCACCATACTGTGACTGGATGACACCGCCATACCAGACCTGTCCAATACCACCATACTGTGACTGGATAACAGTCATACGAGACCTGACCAATACCGTCATACTGTGACTGGATAACACCGCCATACCAGACCTGACCAATACCACCATACTGTGACTGGATAACAGTCATATGAGACCTGACCAATACCATCATACTGTGACTGGATAACACCGCCAGCAAACCAGACCTGACCAATACCGCCATACTGTGACGGGATAACACCACCATACCAGACTTGAACAATTCACCCCCCCCCCCCTCAAAAAGGCACCAGAATTACTTGCAAGTCTGAACGGTAGGTGGGAGACTAAAAAAAAGTTGTTTCTTTCCCCCTGCTCCTTGGTGCTGCCCCGCTGACAGCTGCTGTCCTAGGCACCGGATCAACGGGTACCTAGTGGTAAATACGACCCTGTCTACAAGAAGTAAACTATGAACGTTTCCATTGAATAAAAGTAAGAAACTGTACCACAAATTGTATAACTTTTCAGTGTATCCTTTTCATGTCAGTGTACACATATTCGTAAAGAGACTCTTTCACTAGGATTATGCTGCCTTGTCTAGGTTTATCATAAGCTAGTAACAGACAAGCTGATTACTATGATTGATGATGACTATTTGCAAACAGCGTAAACTGCCTCACCACGATAAGGTGGACTCATATTGAGGCAGACCCTACACTGTAATGGCCTCTCCATGGCGTGTAATACGCCTATGCTCTGGGCATGCAAGATCCGTCTAATACCTGCAAAAATAATTGCAGCACCTGGGTGAGACAGGGGAGTGCATGACCAAATAGAGGCAGCCACTCCCCTGACTGAAACACAGAAAAAAAGATTATATTATATTGTATATATATAATATATATATATATATTATTTATATATTGTATAATGCAGTTGTTCTTATATATTATCCTCTTATATCTTTCCTTATAGGAGCAAACTTGGTAGGGTTTATGAACTACAGCTCTCTTCGTCCATTGATTTAACCCCTTAGCGACCCATGACGTATCTGATACATCATGGTGCCGCAGGGGGGTGTTCAGAGCGGGTCCCACCGGGACCCCGCTCTGAACGGCGCTGATCCCGGCTGACATGTGCAGCCGGGCAGTGCCTCTATTAGCCGGCACGGGTCCCGTTGCCGCGTCGGCTAATTAAGCCTCTATGTGCAGCTGTTAAACCTGACAGCTGCACTTAGAGGCTTCAGACCTCACGTCCCTGGTGTCTAGTGGGATGGATCTTGCGGGGGGGAGATCCGTTCTTTTGCCCGTGCCGGGCCTCAGCGTTGGAATGACGCTGATCCCGGCTCGGCAATAGATTGCTATGGCCTGCAGCAGGCCATAGCAATCTATGACCGATCTCATCGATCTTTGCTGTGTATATACACAGCATTCATCTCTATGAGAGATCAGTGCTGTTTATATACAAGTCCCCCAGGGGGACTTCTAGTTAAGATAAAAATAAAAGTAAAAATGTTTTTTTATTAATAAAAAATCCCCTCTCCTATTAAAAGTCCAAATCACCCCCCTTTTCCCATTTTATAAATATAAATAAATAAATAAACAAACATGTTTGGTATCGCCACGCGCGTAATCGCCCGAACTATTAAATAATTACATTACTGATCTCACACGGTAAACGGCGTAAGCGCCAAAAATTCCAAAGTGCAAAATTGCGCATTTTTGGTCGCATCAAATCCAGAAAAAATGTAATAAAAAGTGATCAAAAAGTTGTATATGCGCAATCAAGATACCGATAGAAAGAACGCATCATGGTGCAAAAAATGACACCTCAAACAGCCCCATAGATTAAAGGATAAAAGCGCTGTAAGCATGGGAATAGAGCGATTTTAAGGAAAATATATCTGTTAACAATGGTTTGAATTTTTTACAAGCCATCAGATAATATAAAAGTTATACATGTTACATATCGTTGTAATCGTAACGACTTGAGGAACATGCATAACCAGTCATTTTTACCATAGGGGTGAACAGCGTAAATGCAAAACTCCCTGAAATCAAAACAAATTCCCTTTTTTTTTTCAATTTGACAGCGCCAATGCTTTTTTCCGGTTTCGCAGCATATGTTATGGAAAAATAATGCCTGTCATTGCAAAGTACAATTGGTTTCGCAAAAAATAAGCGCTCATATTTGTCTCTAGGTGAAAAAATGCAAGTGCTATGGCCTTTTAAACATTAAGTGGAAAAAGCAAAAGTGCAAAAACGAAAATTGGCTTTGACCTTAAGGGGTTAAAGCTGTCTGTCTATTCAGTGAATATGGAGACAGTCATCAGCAATGGATAGCTGGTTGGAGTGGCATAACACTGCTTTCTTTGTCCCCTGGATATTAGAATCATGAATGCATTACATTATGTAAGACATCACTGAGTTCAAAAGGAATTTATTAGATTAAAGGGGGTTAATCTAATGTACTGTTATCCCCCTATTGTGAAAAAAAGCGCAGAGGATAAATGCATGTCTCTTACTTTCATCCTCTTAACCATTTCGGTGCAGTTAGTTGTTTGCTCCATGGTCAAATAAGACCTTTAGAAGCACTGGGGCACTGTTAAGAGCATTGCCCTGACCCCATAGCACTGATACGCTCCCGACCAGGGGCAGGTCGGATTGCCAATTTGGGGGTAGGGCAGTGCTCCGAACAGTGCCCCAGTGCTCCTAACACTCTTATCGGACCTTGGAGAAAATGACTAACTGTTCCAGAACTCAGAGTATGAAGGTAAAATACATACCTTCATTGTTGCCATCTCCCGGACAATGAAAGCTATTAGCAGGTTAGATTTGTCTAACCTGTTCATAGTTCCTCTTTATTCTCCAGTCCTTTATTAGATAAACTTTGCATTAAGCATTTTCATGCTGATTGAATTTATACTATTTAATTAAGTATAAATCCTATATAGACCAATATTGTATAACGTGGATACCTATGTATCAGAAAAAATCCTACAAAAGATGGCACCAATGAGAAACATCCAAATCTTAAATCCCAAATCCTTTATTAAACATATTTCAAAACAACATGATTAAAAACATATATAAATCTATTGGCAGAAATACAGAGATGGTATGGGTACACCACAGATCCCACCTGGACACAACAATTATAAAAGAAGCACATTGGCATCAGAGGGAAGCATATAAATAAATAAATAAATAAATAAAGTGCTGCAGTCCTATTTGGTATAATCTCCCTGACATGGAATACCACTCCTAGGCCTGTCACCATGTGGGGCAATCAGCTTCCAAAATAAGTGTAAACAGAGCAAAGTGCCGAGTGCAAATGGGTATGTATACCTCAATGTCCGATGGTCCATGGGCGCCTTTCCTCCCCAACGCACGCTTTGCGTACAAGAGCTTGATCACCCATACCATCTTTGCATTTCTGCCAGTACATTTATATATGTTTTTAATCATGTTGTTTTGAAATATGTTTAATAAAGTATTTGTGATTTTAGATTTGGATGTTTCTCAGTGGTGCCATCTTTTGTAGGATCTTTTTATTTAATTAGGTAGCTGTGTACCACAATTATGATTAACATGTTAGTTGTCTGCACCTACAGTATATCATCTAGTATTCTTTTATAATTTTCTGCTTTTTCAGTAGTTTTTTAGTTCTGTGTTGTTTCTGCAATTCAGTTTCATAAACATATACTCAATAGCCAAATAAACTCAACATAACATTTACAAGACACCGCACTGTTACCGAAATGCAATACAGTGATAGATGACTTTTAATATATGAAATCTTTAGAAGCTATTATGACTGCACAACTTTATGAAACAGAAGTAAGAAACATAAAATGCATTTGGTGCACTTATTGACAAAGCTTGTAATTCAATTGTAAACTTCATTAAAATGTGCAATGCTTGTTTCTCAAAGCTGTTTTATGTATGTTTTCAAATGCCGCTACTCAAGCTATAAATCTGTATAATGCTAACGCGGAAATAGTTTCAAACATACATTTTAAACATTATGCTCCTTTACATAAAATTACTCTATGAAAATATGTTTTCCTGTTTATTGTTTTTTTGCATCATAAGTACATTAGTATAAAGTACTGTAAGTATATTCAAAGAGAATGCTGTTGCCTTTACATCAGTGGTTTAGCATATGGGTTAGGCAGGGAAATGGCTATAGGGGGTTCAGATCAATCAGAGGTGGGTACCAGCACATAGGTCCCTTGGCTGACATCAATATTATATATATATGGATATAGATAAAGGCATCCTTACAAATTTGGCTTAAAGCTTAGTAGTTTCAGGCCCCTTTCACATATGTTTATTGTCTCCGCATTTGCGGGCAGAATGTGGAAACATTAATTTCTATGGCTCCATACACACATTCAAACATGTAACGGATTTGTGTTGGGGCTGTGATCTGTGTAGTTGCGTCAATCACCTACCGTGAATGAAAAGGTGTGTGCAAGTGTGGCTTCATTCAGTCCGGTCGGAAAAAGTAGGTCTGCGGCTACGGAAAGGATTAAGAATGCTTCTTTCAAGACATACCACTGCTTGTGTTAAAGAGAACCTATCATCTAAATTTAACTGTACCTGTTATAAAAGTTTATTTCTCCCTAAGTCTAATTATGAAGATACAGACTGCCTTTGCAGTTAATTAATTATATCTACAAATATTGTTTAAAAAGAAAATTAAATTAAATAGAATAATAATAATAATAATAATAATAATAATAATAATAATAATAATAATAATAAAAAAATAATCGGCCATGATTGGTTCTCTTTAAGTTATTTAGGGAGATTTTTATCAAGACTGGTGTACTTGTACACCAGTCTTAAATAAAGCCCTGTTCCCTTTTCCTTGGTTGACTTTTCTAAGAGGCATACGCCTCTTAGTAACGGCTGGTTATGGGGGTTACGGCTGATGTACGCCAGGGAGAAGGCACAAATCTTTTTATTTGAAATCAACAGAAACATACATACATTTTTCTCCATTCTTTATCTACAAAATACTGTACATCATTGCTGAGTATAATTGTAAAGCTTTGACACTGGTGACATCATTTGATAAAACTGTAGCAAGGTAAAAGCTGAGACACTGCTATTTATACCTATTTTACAGCTGTTTTCTTTTTTGTTCTTGATTTATAGTGTGTGACCCAATCCTTAAAAAAAGGTGATCTTATATAAGTTTCTTAGTATTTTTGATATTGTTGAAATCTAGGCTATGTTCACACGCCGTCCTTTAACTGCAAATAACAGCCTTTATTTTAAAACAATGACTGTTATTTGCTCTTGAATAATGTCAGTCCAATAAAAATGTCATATTGATGGTGTGTGAACATAGCCTAATGTTTTTCTCCTTTATTTATACATTTAATTTAACTAAATGTTGTTCTTTATGTTTCTTTTTATGAATGATGTATTTTATTTCACAACAAAAGTTTTGTAAATTTAGCATAATTGATAAGGGGTATTTTTGTAATTTCTCAAGTTTATGTACGCCATAGGCAGCAGATGCTATTGGACAAAGTGCGACTGTTTTCCATCTGCAGATTTGGTGACAAGGAGCTGCTAGCCGTAGAATACCTAATTCTGAACTTGCCACAAAATCTCTTTGTAGTGAGCTAAGCCATTAATAATTGTTAAACATGGATAAGAATAAGTGTAATCTCTTACATGTGATTTAATAGATGATAAGGAGCACTTTATTTTTAGGTAAGGGAGAAACAGCCAAGCCATATGTGTGTGTATATTATCATACCATGGTATATGGTAAATTGACAACATCCAGCCTGATTTTATCTCCCAGTCTCCAAATATCTGAAATCCTCCTTTAGTTCACTCTCAGCCTTTGACCCAGTAACTGAGAAAAAAATCTCTAGGCTCTTCTCTTCTTCTTACCCTGCTACATGCATTAATGATACTGTTCCCTCGCATCTAGTCTCTCTCCCGAGCTGTCACTAGCCAACAAACTAAAATATTTAAGCTCTCTCCTTCTTCTGCTATGTTTTTTTCCCCCTAATCAGCTGTGACACTTCCTGTGCCACTAGTGACCAGTACTTTGTACTTACGCCTGCAAAGCTCTCCACAATGCTGCACCTTCCTGTCTCTATCATCTGTGCTGTACAGACTCTCACAGTCTCCAGGACCTTTATTTTTCTGCACTAGTTCTCTGGATTGCACTACCTCTTACAGTTAGAATAATGAAAACAGTTACTGAAAAGTTATTACCCCTATGAATATATGGGGGTAGTGATAACGTAGAAGTAGTGTTTGATTGTGGTTTCCCTTCAGTGTGGATTCTCTCCCAAACATTTTAGGTAATAGTAAATAACCCCTTGATAGTGGTCCTTTTAGGTGATATAAAGCAAGGTGGGTAGAGATAAGGTTAGCCCTTTAGGTGAGATTGAAGCATATAACAGCATACTTCCGAAGATAAGAAAGTAAAGAAGTATATTAAGGGCATGGGACCCTTATCTAGAGATTAGCTCTGTTAGAACTTGGCATACACTGTCTCTTGTATAGCCTGTGATGCTGGTGTGCTAGGGGGCCCAAAAGGGAATGTAAGCAGCACTGTCCTCAGTAATGATACCAGTGACAGGAAGAGGAACCCCAATGAACAGATGGTCGTTCTGCTTCTGTGCTGAGCTCAAAATGACCTCTTCTCACTTTGGCTGGCTAAACACCCCTCTATACAAACACTATATAAATTGACACTTTTTCTTACTACTGCTATAGTGTACTTACTGTATACTAATGAGTAGAATACACAACTTAAAAAAAATTAATAAAAAGAAACCTAATAATATCAGGACATTAAAACTTTTCCCTCACCTCATTTTGCCTCTGTGAGTAAAGAAAACAAACCCTGTGCAGTAAATGACTCTTCCAGTCTCCACGGGAGTATAAGGATGAAATGATGTCACCCGCAGGCTGTAACATCGTTTTAAACATCATAATAGTGTCTCTTGGCTTAGCAGCATACAACAACCTACAGAAATATTTCATCAAGCCGACTATCCCATTAAGATTATAATATGGCGTATCTTATATAGTTATCCTAGTAACAAGAAATTAGTTCATAACTAAAAACATAAACTAACATTGTTAAACAAGTGTTTGTGTTTTAAGTTCCATTACTCAAAGAGAATAAATGTTGTTGGATGCATAGAAGCATAAAGCATGTTTATAAATTGTTAATGCTGTGTTTCATCTAATGTATTTAAAAAGCTCTAAAAGCATAAGCGCGTACCTTATGTGGAATCACTTCTCATGCATCTGTCTATAGCTCAGTAAACTGCTGCCTCTAATCCCATTTCAAAAACACATACTCGCTGGTTTAAGACAAGTTGTAGCGTTTGTTTTTTATTTAAAAATGGATAAGGTTAGATTTGTTGTTTTGAATAATTTTTTTTTGTAAGTTGGTTTTACAATTCATCATGAAACTAAAGGGGAGGAAGTAAGTCATCACAGGGGATTAGTGGATAGTCATTACCGCTAGAAACTAAATACATGAAATCAAGAAAGCTTCCATGGTATTGATACAACTATAGTAATCCACAAACATTGATCTCAGCTGAAAAAATAGAAGTCTCTTTAAGGATATCAACTTTATACTCTTGTGGATGTATAAAGTTCCCATACAAAGTTTACAGATAAAACAGTGACCAAGTTGAAAAAAAAAACTAGACCTCACAAAATAATAGAAAAATGTAACAAATAAAGTTTATTAACATAAATGCAAAGGACAAACACTTAAAATCACTAAATCACTAAAAAACACAATTACATAACTAATCACTAGTTTTGATGCAACGCAGTGAAACCTGACCGATCTAAATAAATAAATGTAGTGGCAGCCATCACAAAATAATAGTTGTGCAAGTAACAGGAAAAATTCCATAAATCCAAAAAATCCATAATATTAGTACACACCATAAAAAACAAGAAGTCAACCATTAAGTGCAAGTGAAAATCTTAGTTTACAATATACAAACATAAATGGGCTGCCATAATAGGATAAGGTCAGGAGGACAAAACACCCCACGTGTTCTGTCAAAGGACTTTCTCAAGGGTGAATAATACTTATAGTCAGAGATGATAATAAATGCAAAACATGTGTGGCATATGATAGAAGTACTTACACAAGGGAGGAGAGCTCCATAGACTAGCAACCCACTCTGGCAGGGCTCCCATACAGAGTTTAGCCTCGATAGCCCAGAATTCCAAAATAAATATTGCTTTGGGAGCTACAAATCTTAGTAATTTAACAGAACAGAATTTAAGGGTCCAGAGATGTAAGTGAAAATGAAATGTATTTGGTCAGTGGTAGAAATCATAGGAGGCATTTGTGCAGAGGTTGTACGTGACCTATTAAACAGTTTAGTACCTCTCAAGCCTAAACATTTGGAATTGGATGCTACTTGCATACACATCAGCAAATTCAGAATGTAGGATAGCTTTGATTTACACACAGTAAGAGACCGGCCGTTCCGCAACCCCAGACGGGTCAAGGAATGGCCGGTCTCTGCCCGGATCATCCCGGCCGGTACTTATGGCATCAGCGCGCCCGCATCAGAGCTTCCCATAGCACACTGTGAAGTGAGCGGCCGGAGCTGTGTGAACTGACAGGGTTTCCTACGGGCGCAATTCATTGAATTGTGGCTGCAGAAAACGGACATGTCAGTTATTTGCGGTGCCACACAGTTCCCGGACGGAGTGTATACCATGTGTATACGCTCCGGCCGGGATCCCATTAAGAAACAGGCATTGTTCACAGGCGCATAAAGTACAGCAGTTGTTGCCGATGGCAACAACGGCCGTACTTATACGTAGTATGAACATAGCCTAAAGGGGTTATTCAGTGCTACAAAAACATGGCCACTTTTTCCCCCACTCTGGTCCCCAGTTCAGGTTTGGTTTGCAATTAAGCCCCATTTACTTCAATGGAACTGAGTTTCAAACCCCACCCAGACAAGAGTGGTGCAAAAGTGGCAATGTTTTTGCAGCGCTGGATAACCCCCTTTAATTTTTTTCCTACAACATTCAAATTTATATATATATTGTGTTATGCTGCTGAGTTATTATTTATTGTTGCCGGGCCTGGATTTACATGGAATGGCAGGTAAGTTTGGTAGTGGGACCTGTCATTCTCTCCCCCCAATCCAGTTTGGGTTTTGGGATCAGGTGAGCTCTAATGAGCCTGAGAGGGTAAAAGCTCTCACAGTGTGCAGGTGGTTGCTCTCAGCCAGGAGTGAACAGCCTGTGTGTTTGGGGTAAGCTGCGAATGCAGCCACGGCTGGAGCTAACATACATCTTTTTTTTCATACTGACAGATATTATGTTTAAAATCCCGACAGTAATTATGAAATAACTGTTACATTTGTTAAGCACACCACAGGCCGCGATTGCACTACTGCTCCCAATGCGCCTGCTCTGTACACCTTGGGTCATGCTGAGACCTACCTCTCTGCTGCAGTTGCAACTCGCGGCTGGCCCCTCTGTCTCCTCCTCCAGCAGCCTTCTTTCCTCTGTCCTTCGTTCTGTGTTTCTGGCTGGCTCACGCACCCCTGCCTCCCAGGGCCCATGCTGGCTCTGCTACAATTTAAAGGGCCAGCACGCCATTAATTGATGCAGACCTCACACATGTGGTACTTAACAAAGCCTCTTCCTATCTATTCTTCCAAATCATTAGTGTCTTTTGAGAATTCCCTTGCCTGTTAACTGCTGTTCAGTGTACCAGTCCTTTTGCCTATTTTCCTATTTACATTCTGCCTGCCGCCTACCTTGACCTGTTTGACTGTTGCTGAATATGCTCCTGTGTCACGTTCTTGTCCCTCGTGTGACCTCGGCTGTCTCCACAACAAGTCACACCAGGCATAGTGACCTGGGGGGTCGCCTGCTACAGCAAGTCCTTTACACCTTGCAGCTCTAGTGAAAACCAGCAGCCCCTTATCCCCCACTCCCTGGTACTGTTACACCATCGCTTGTGCTGGCTCAATGGATCCACTATCTCAGGTCATTACAATCACAGATGTTATTTGCATTTAGAATGGCCAAATAAAAGAGATGGTGTGTGAACTTAGCCTAAAGCTCAGTCAGTTGTTTTGTTGTCAAGAAGATGTATATTTACATGTACCTGTAGAAACTAGAGATGAGCAAACCTCGAGCATGCTCGAGTCGATCCGAACCCGAACTTTCGGCATTTGATTAGCGGTGGCTGCTGAAGTCATTGGCTGCATTGGCAGTCATTGGCTGTATCCATGTTTTCCAGACAACCTTAGAGCTTTATCCAAGTTCAGCAGCCTCAGCTAATCAAATACCTAACGTTCGGGTTCGGATCGACTCGAACCCGAACCCGGTTTGCTCATCTCTAGTAGAAACCTATTCATTGGCTTATGTGCTTACTACAATCTTTCATAAAAAACACTTCAGACTGGACTATAGTAACTTGATCAATTGATCAAGGTTCACTAATACCTGTCGGTTACTGACTGGTTCAGATAGTTTGGTAGATGAGAAAAGCCAAATAAAATAATCAATTGATAAATAGAGCGTCCATAAGCTAGGTAGACATACAGTAGATAAGGGGAACTTGGAAGGAATTCATTTTGTAACAGGTTTTAACCTTTAAAAGCAATATGGTCTTATAGCATCCAAGATGCTGAAGAGAAATTACTAAATGGATAAGTTCACACTACAAAATTTGCGGGCAGAATGTGGAACCATTAATTTCTATGGCTCCATACACACATTCAAACATGTAACGGATTTGTGTTGGGGCTGTGATCTGTGTAGTTGCGTCAATCACCTACCGTGAATGAAAAGGTGTGTGCAAGTGTGGCTTCATTCAGTCCGGTCGGAAAAAGTAGGTCTGCGGCTACGGAAAGGATTAAGAATGCTTCTTTCAAGACATACCACTGCTTGTGTTAAAGAGAACCTATCATCTAAATTTAACTGTACCTGTTATAAAAGTTTATTTCTCCCTAAGTCTAATTATGAAGATACAGACTGCCTTTGCAGTTAAAGGACAACTCCCACGGGACCCCAAAAAAAAAAAAAACACAGACACACACAGACACCATACTCACCATCCCTCCGGTGACGATCGCCACTCGATTCGCCCGCCGTCCGCCTCTCCGTCGCCGCCGTCCGTCATCCAGCGATGTCTCCAACTTCCGGGTCCAGGGGATGGAAAAGGCTGCCAGTGCGCTTGCGCACCGGCAGCCTTTTCATTGGCTGGAGCGCATCACATGGCTTCCAGCAAGCTCAGCCAATCAGGGCTGAGCAAGCTGTAAGCCATGTGATGCGCTCCAGCCAATGAAAAGGCTGCTGGTGCGCATGTGCACCAGCAGCCTTTTCATCCCCATTCACTTTGCATGAAGACTCCGAGGAGGAAGAAGACCCGGACCGCCCCCGGCTCTGACGTCGTCGTCACCAGATGCCGCCCCGGAGAAGAGGACCGTGACGATCGTAATAGGTAATGTATACATTCCTTAACTTCCGGGGTGGAGGGTCGGGGGTCCGAAAGTGGGGGAAGGGGGCCAGGCCGGGTATTTAACCACATTACAAAGTTATATAACTTTGTAATGTGTGTTAAATGAGCAAAAAAAAATTTTTGTGGGAGTTGTCCTTTAATTAATTATATCTACAAATATTGTTTAAAAAGAAAATTAAATTAAATAGAATAATAATAATAATAATAATAATAATAATAATAATAATTATTATTATTATTTTTTAATAATAATAAAAAAATAATCGGCCATGATTGGTTCTCTTTAAGTTATTTAGGGAGATTTTTATCAAGACTGGTGTACTTGTACACCAGTCTTAAATAAAGCCCTGTTCCCTTTTCCTTGGTTGACTTTTCTAAGAGGCATACGCCTCTTAGTAACGGCTGGTTATGGGGGTTACGGCTGATGTACGCCAGGGAGAAGGCACAAATCTTTTTATTTGAAATCAACAGAAACATACATACATTTTTCTCCATTCTTTATCTACAAAATACTGTACATCATTGCTGAGTATAATTGTAAAGCTTTGACACTGGTGACATCATTTGATAAAACTGTAGCAAGGTAAAAGTTGAGACACTGCTATTTATACCTATTTTACAGCTGTTTTCTTTTTTGTTCTTGATTTATAGTGTGTGACCCAATCCTTAAAAAAAGGTGATCTTATATAAGTTTCTTAGTATTTTTGATATTGTTGAAATCTAGGCTATGTTCACACGCCGTCCTTTAACTGCAAATAACAGCCTTTATTTTAAAACAATGACTGTTATTTGCTCTTGAATAATGTCAGTCCAATAAAAATGTCATATTGATGGTGTGTGAACATAGCCTAATGTTTTTCTCCTTTATTTATACATTTAATTTAACTAAATGTTGTTCTTTATGTTTCTTTTTATGAATGATGTATTTTATTTCACAACAAAAGTTTTGTAAATTTAGCATAATTGATAAGGGGTATTTTTGTAATTTCTCAAGTTTATGTACGCCATAGGCAGCAGATGCTATTGGACAAAGTGCGACTGTTTTCCATCTGCAGATTTGGTGACAAGGAGCTGCTAGCCGTAGAATACCTAATTCTGAACTTGCCACAAAATCTCTTTGTAGTGAGCTAAGCCATTAATAATTGTTAAACATGGATAAGAATAAGTGTAATCTCTTACATGTGATTTAATAGATGATAAGGAGCACTTTATTTTTAGGTAAGGGAGAAACAGCCAAGCCATATGTGTGTGTATATTATCATACCATGGTATATGGTAAATTGACAACATCCAGCCTGATTTTATCTCCCAGTCTCCAAATATCTGAAATCCTCCTTTAGTTCACTCTCAGCCTTTGACCCAGTAACTGAGAAAAAAATCTCTAGGCTCTTCTCTTCTTCTTACCCTGCTACATGCATTAATGATACTGTTCCCTCGCATGTAGTCTCTCTCCCGAGCTGTCACTAGCTAACAAACTAAAATATTTAAGCTCTCTCCTTCTTCTGCTATGTTTTTTCCCCCTAATCAGCTGTGACACTTCCTGTGCCACTAGTGACCAGTACTTTGTACTTACCCCTGCAAAGCTCTCCACAATGCTGCACCTTCCTGTCTCTATCATCTGTGCTGTACAGACTCTCACAGTCTCCAGGACCTTTATTTTTCTGCACTAGTTCTCTGGATTGCACTACCTCTTACAGTTAGAATAATGAAAACAGTTACTGAAAAGTTATTACCCCTATGAATATATGGGGGTAGTGATAACGTAAAAGTAGTGTCTGATTGTGGTTTCCCTTCAGTGTGGATTCTCTCCCAAACATTTTAGGTAATAGTAAATAACCCCTTGATAGTGGTCCTTTTAGGTGATATAAAGCAAGGTGGGTAGAGATAAGGTTAGCCCTTTAGGTGAAATTGAAGCATATAACAGCATACTTCCGAAGATAAGAAAGTAAAGAAGTATATTAAGGGCATGGGACCCTTATCTAGAGATTAGCTCTGTTAGAACTTGGCATACACTGTCTCTTGTATAGCCTGTGATGCTGGTGTGCTAGGGGGCCCAAAAGGGAATGTAAGCAGCACTGTCCTCAGTAATGATACCAGTGACAGGAAGAGGTACCCCAATGAACAGATGGTCGTTCTGCTTCTGTGCTGAGCTCAAAATGACCTCTTCTCGTTTTGGCTGGCTAAACACCCCTCTATACAAACACTATATAAATTGACACTTTTTCTTACTACTGCTATAGTGTACTTACTGTATACTAATGAGTAGAATACACAACTTAAAAAAAAATTAATAAAAAGAAACCTAATAATATCAGGACATTAAAACTTTTCCCTCACCTCATTTTGCCTCTGTGAGTAAAGAAAACAAACCCTGTGCAGTAAATGACTCTTCCAGTCTCCACGGGAGTATAAGGATGAAATGATGTCACCCGCAGGCTGTAACATCGTTTTATACATCATAATAGTGTCTCTGATGCAGACCTCACACATGTGGTACTTAACAAAGCCTCTTCCTATCTATTCTTCCAAATCATTAGTGTCTTTTGAGAATTCCCTTGCCTGTTAACTGCTGTTCAGTGTACCAGTCCTTTTGCCTATTTTCCTATTTACATTCTGCCTGCCGCCTACCTTGACCTGTTTGACTGTTGCTGAATATGCTCCTGTGTCACGTTCTTGTCCCTCGTGTGACCTCGGCTGTCTCCACAACAAGTCACACCAGGCATAGTGACCTGGGGGGTCGCCTGCTACAGCAAGTCCTTTACACCTTGCAGCTCTAGTGAAAACCAGCAGCCCCTTATCCCCCACTCCCTGGTACTGTTACACCATCGCTTGTGCTGGCTCAATGGATCCACTATCTCAGGTCATTACAATCACAGATGTTATTTGCATTTAGAATGGCCAAATAAAAGAGATGGTGTGTGAACTTAGCCTAAAGCTCAGTCAGTTGTTTTGTTGTCAAGAAGATGTATATTTACATGTACCTGTAGAAACTAGAGATGAGCAAACCTCGAGCATGCTCGAGTCGATCCGAACCCGAACTTTCGGCATTTGATTAGCGGTGGCTGCTGAAGTCATTGGCTGCATTGGCAGTCATTGGCTGTATCCATGTTTTCCAGACAACCTTAGAGCTTTATCCAAGTTCAGCAGCCTCAGCTAATCAAATACCTAACGTTCGGGTTCGGATCGACTCGAACCCGAACCCGGTTTGCTCATCTCTAGTAGAAACCTATTCATTGGCTTATGTGCTTACTACAATCTTTCATAAAAAACACTTCAGACTGGACTATAGTAACTTGATCAATTGATCAAGGTTCACTAATACCTGTCGGTTACTGACTGGTTCAGATAGTTTGGTAGATGAGAAAAGCCAAATAAAATAATCAATTGATAAATAGAGCGTCCATAAGCTAGGTAGACATACAGTAGATAAGGGGAACTTGGAAGGAATTCATTTTGTAACAGGTTTTAACCTTTAAAAGCAATATGGTCTTATAGCATCCAAGATGCTGAAGAGAAATTACTAAATGGATAAGTTCACACTACAAAATTTTGGGACAGTAAAAAAAAAAAACATCTACAATTTGCAGATAAAGGTCGTCTGTAGTGATCATGATCAGTATAGACAGCTAATGTCGGACATATTTTTGACTTTTACCGGCAATGACGGATGCAAAATCCCCCTGTTTGAACTTGGGTGTAAACAATAATCCAAATAAGTAAATTCCATTAAAAGATTTTGTCAGTTTTTTTATCTGAACAAAATCAAAATAAATTCTGTGTTTTTTAGGCCTTATACACAGCCTTATATTAGGCACACTTACCACACAGATGCAATATACAGTGTTACATAAAAAAGGAAGAAAAATACAAATATCTAAAGTCTGTGTACTATTGACTATGTAAAAGAACTTTTTTCTACTTTAAAATAATAAAAATTCTCTCTTTTCTTTAACTGGATAACTGGTGCTTATGGCATCAGCGCGCACCCGCATCAGAGCTTCCCATAGCACACAGTGAAGTGAGCGGCCGGAGCTGCTCGCTTCACTGTGTGAACTGACAGGGTTTCCTACGGGCGCAATTCATTGAATTGTGGCTGCAGAAAACTAACATGTCAGTTATTTGTGGTGCCGCACAGATCCCGGACGGAGTGTATACCATGTGTATACACTCCGGCCGGGATCCCATTAAGAAACAGGCAATGTTCACAGGTGCATAAAGTACAGCGGTTGTTGCCGATGGCAACAACGTCCGTACTTATACGTAGTATGAACATAGCCTAAAGGGGTTATCCAGTGCTACAAAAACATGGCCACTTTTTCCCCCACTCTTGTCCCCAGTTCAGGTTTGGTTTGCAATTAAGCCCCATTTACTTCAATGGAACTGAGTTTCAAACCCCACCCAGACAAGAGCGGTGCAAAAGTGGCCATGTTTTTGCAGCGCTGAATTACCCGTTTTAATTTTTTTCCTACAATATTCAAATTTATATATATATTGTGTTATGCTGCTGAGTTATTATTTATTGTTGCCGGGGGTTCAGATAGTTTGGTAGATGAGAAAAGCCAAATAAAATAATCAATTGATAAATAGAGCGTCCATAAGCTAGGTAGACATACAGTAGATAAGGGGAACTTGGAAGGAATTAATTTTGTAACAGGTTTTAACCTTTAAAAGCAATATGGTCTTATAGCATCCAAGATGCTGAAGAGAAATTACTAAATGGATAAGTTCACACTACAAAATTTTGGGACAGTAAAAAAAAAAAACATCTACAATTTGCTGATGAAGGTCGTCTGTAATGATCATGATCAGTATAGACAGCAAATGTCGGACATTTTTGACTGTCACCGGCAATGACGGATGCAAATTCCCCTGTTTGAACTTGGGTGTAAACAATAATCAAAATAAATAAATTCCATTAAAAGATGTTGTCAGTTTTTTTATCTGAACA
This sequence comes from Dendropsophus ebraccatus, assembly GCF_027789765.1. Taxonomy (NCBI): domain Eukaryota; kingdom Metazoa; phylum Chordata; class Amphibia; order Anura; family Hylidae; genus Dendropsophus; species Dendropsophus ebraccatus. The sequence goes on from NC_091456.1 coordinate 70,835,453, forward strand.
AAATCAAAATAAATTCTGTGTGTTTTAGGCCTTATACACAGCCTTATATTAGGCACACTTACCACACAGATGCAATATACAGTGTTACATAAAAAAGGAAGAAAAATACAAATATCTAAAGTCTGTGTACTATTGACTATGTATAAGAACTTTTTTCTACTTCTAAAATAATAAAAATTCTCTCTTTTCTTTAACTGGATAACTGGATTTTTGAGGCTCATCTACAGTATGTCCCTCTTTCAATGAATCCAGCCAGAAGCTACCTACTGCGCCTATTATGAACAGTTAGGAAGTTCATCTAAGCATGCAATGTAATATTCTTCAAAGGGGGAAATCATGCATAGCAAATTCATTCTGTCAGATATTTCAGCATTCATTTCAAAACTCTCAAAAAATTAAGTCTGGATTTCATGGCAGTATATGCAAACACCTAAGATGCATGTAGTCAAACCTGATAATGTTTACATTACTCTGACAGTAAATGGATTCCGTGGTGGTGTTTTTAAAATGTAGTTGTAGCTCTGGTTTGATTCAAAGCCATTATTCTCTGTAATAATTTTAATGTATGTCATGTTCTCCATTTGTATTCTCTAAATCATGCCTCCGTTGTAGATGGGAAATGATTTTATTGTCATTCTGTTCTACGAGACGATTTTCATTTTCTCATTAACACTGTTTAAAGTAAAGTGACATTATTTCTGGTTGCAAGACAAGTAGCTTGATGTAGAAGGAATTTAAAGTTTTACGTAATCAGAAATCATTTAAGAAATACAAAAAAAAACCCTGGATGACTTAAAGTAGGGAAGATTTATCAGTGCATTTATTTAGCCTAATGCCATGTTTATGCAGCCTTTATACTTTTATACCTGGTAATGTTTCTATCTTTTCTAGAGGCATTTTCCAAGTTGTTTTATCTGGTGCACACTACTTTGGAGGATGGTATTCCTAAATTTCCTTTAGCATTTCAAAACACACTGCCCCTCTTTGCCCCTTACAGGTAGCTCTTTTTGACCTCAGAATTACATTGCTATTAATAAACCTTTTATGTTTCTTTAGGAAGTTCCTGGTTTCTTCCTGTATAATACATCCAAACTTGCATATTATTCCATCATGTGGTGTAAGTTGGAACTTAAAAATTATATTATATTCAGATGAATCAAGTGACATTATGGCCCCTTTCACACATGCAGTTAATATGGCCCAACACATCAGGTGTTATAGATCCATGTACCCAGAAACCGTGTACAGCCTAATCTACGGTTATGGTCAATGGTCAATGGTGAGGGAGAATATTGGTCTTTGTATAGTGGATGTTATGTAGTAATGGTATAGGGGTATAAGTCACTATGTGGTAAAGATGAGGTGATAATATTTGTTTCTAATAAAATAGTAATAGGTGTTGTGACAATGGGGGTTTGGCACATGGCCACAATTTTCCCTCTTTCCTTCCATCAGAAGTTGGGAGGTATGTGCTACGTGTCTAGATGTTTCCACACTAAAATCTATAGAATTAAATCAAACAGATCTTGATGATTTTCATGTGAAGGGTAGGAACATTACCTAAAAGGGAGTTGGCCTCTAGCACCAAAAAAGAGGGCATGGAAACATAGGCTATGGGCCCTATGACAGGAACGGACTATAAACAGTCAACAGGTCATAAAGGAAAGCCTGAGATTTCTCCACTTTTCAAATCTATTCTTGGCTTTGGCTTAAAAAATCTGTCAGATAATCTATCTGGCTGTGTAATTTGGCCCTAAAGGTGCACCAGATTGTCCAACAAAAATGTCATTATTAAAAATGTGGCAAATTCCCAAACTGTCTAGTCTAAGTTTACGTTGTCTTAAAATTACAGTTCTTGGTAATCTCCCTCACTGTGTGTAAAAATACCCAAGGAGGTTTCTAACACAGCATTTTTTTAAATTGGTGGGTTGTGGGAAGATTTTTCATCACGTCTTTGTGCCTCAGCCATAAGAATATACAGCAAGTCCTATCTTTATATAGTTCTCATTCCATTTGGATGTACTCTAGGCTTTGGCAGAAAAACTGCAGAGGCTTATTTCCAAAACATTCTGCATGTGGAATAACCCTTAGGCTAAATTCACACACAGTATTTTGGGCCCTTTTTTTATCTGAAATGGTCAGACCAAAAGCAAAATACAAACACAGTAAAATTAAAGCAAAATAGAATTGTAAAATAGGTATAAAAAGTCTGTATTTAAAATCTAATAATATGCTACATTAAAGTATATGAAAAGGCAGCAGTCTGTCCACACATTGTAAAGAAAAAAAAACATATTATTTTACAAATACGACCGTATTTTATACCTTTTATACTATTTTAATTTGCTCTAAGTTTACAGTCTATGAATTTAGCCAAAAACTTAAAGCTTAGTTTATCTCAAAGACATTTCTACATAAACTTGCATATACTGTTGATGATGTATCATTATTGTCCCCAGTGGATTGGGAACATGAGAGCACAGAAACAGACAGACATTATATTTTAGGAAAGTCAACAGTCAAATAAGTCACTTGTGAGCTTATATGACAGGATCATATTGTGTTACTTAATATCAATAGATAGACAATATTATTTATTTTGATTATTGTTAGGGCCCTATTACACATAGCGATAACCTGCCAAATTAAGCCGTTTTGGCAGATTATCGCTCCATATAATAAAGACAACAATCAGCCGATGAAAATGATCATCAGCTGATCGCATCTTTTGGTCCGGACCAAAAATCATTGACTGCTGATGTCAGACACTACATGTTATAGCAATGAGCGGCTGACAGTTGATGATTCTGTAAAGAAAATAATAAACTTTATATGTTACCTCTCCATGCTCCCGGGTGTCTTTCTGGGTTCACAAGATATCCCTAAGCCACCAGTACAACTTTAGAGCCAGTCTCTGAAGTGACAGGCTGTTCAGCCAATCACTGGCTGGGATGGGACCGCCGCGGTCAGTGATTAGGAAACCCTTAGGGTAGCTTCACACACACTGTAACGCAGCGTTTTTTCTGCTGCGGATCCGCAGCAGATCCGCAGCTGATTTGATCTAGACAACTGAACACAGCATCAAATCTGCTGCAGATCTGTTGCGGATCTGCTGCGGATCAGGTGTGTGTGTGTGAAGGCACCCTTAATTGCAAACCACACCTGAACTAAAGACAAAAGTCATGTGGCCATGTTTTTCTAACGCTAGATAACCCCTTTAAATTGACTCACACCAAATGTATGTTCAGATTTTTTTATGAATATTTTAGCATGGAACAAAGTGATAAATTAATATATATTCTTTCAAATAAAATATTATATACCAAAAAAATCTATTTTTATAGACAGTTTAAATTCATTTTTTTTCACCCAAAAAAGAAAGTTTACGAAGAAAGTTCCATTAAAATACATTAAAGTTCTATTTGCCTTTTATTATGTTTCCCTCATTTATTATCTTTTAAGTATTCAACAAATGTAAACTGTGACCCATATAATCTTAGATTTTAAGCACATTTAAAGTAGTGCATAATAACCAATTAAATTGGATTAATAAAGATGAACATTTGAGATAGAAGTAATATTTTAGAATTATTACCACAGCTGCTTGCACTTTGGAACTAACTTAAAAAAATATATTTTGTAGCCCCAGACCCACATCTTTCCACCTTTCACCTGCAGATCCACACAATATCTTTAAAGCCTTAGAAGAGAGCAACATTAATTTGAGTCGCTGAATGTATAAAAGATTTACTGGCAAGTGCAAACACAGCACCTTTTGGATAAGTTCTTTTCTCCATTAATATTCGTGCCAAGAAATCTCTATAAAACTTGCAATACTAAACCATAGCTCAACTCCATATAATTTATAAATCTTTATCTCATTACTAGCATTACTAGTGTTTATGTATACAGTAATAACTTTTTTTAAACATTGATGGTTAAATGATCGATTTAGTAAACTAGGCAGATTGATGAGCAAACAGAACTTTCCAAACCAAATATTGTTAAACTTTGCAAAAAGTTTGTTTTGCAAGCTTACTAAATCTTTTAAAAAGTTTATATATACACAGTCCAAAATGCCAGCTGCACATTGTATTTTACATCAAAAGCCTGGGTGCAAGGGGTTACTGATAATCCCTTGCTGCCGGGCAATCGGCTGCAAGGCTCTTCCCCCCACCGATGTCATACTTTCTCCTTCACTATATATATATTTTATAGCAAGTCAGCTCCTGTACAGTGAACTGAACACACACCTGTACATTGACACTAGCTTGAGAGAGATAGGGAGAGGCAGGGAGAGTCAGGGTGAGAGACGGTTGTAGAAGGTTGATTAGGTACAAGAACAGATAGAGGTTAGTGTGACAGTCGTAGTGTAAGCTGTATAGCTGTGAAATCACTCCTGAGCTGTCACTTTGTGTCAGTATACACAGGCGCCCACTCTCCTGGGTGAAGTTAACCCTGTTAATAAGGAGAAAATATGTTGAAGCAATGATAAAGTCTTCCTATAACTCTCTCTCTCCTAAGGAGATATGCCACAGAGGTTGAAGAGGGGCTTCACCTAGTTGTCACTTAAGATGGGTCAATAAGTGCAAATGTCTGTATCTCAAATACAACATGTATGCCTCATATGCAATAGAATAGCAGCATAGGTGAATATTCTCAAATACAGTGAAAAAGGCATAAATATCACAATAAATAGACACATAGGGGAGATTTATCAAACATGGTGTAAAGTGAAACTGGCTCAGTTGTCCCTAGCAAGCAATCAGATTCCACCTTTCATTTTCCAGAGTCTATGAGGAATGAAAAGTGGAATCTGATTGGTTGCTAGAGGCAACTGAGCCAGTTTAGACCATGTTTGATAAATCTCCCCCATAGATTATAAAGTAGGAAGTGCTTCTGCTCTGCTTCTGATTGCCTGAGCCTCAGGAGACGCCGGGAGCCCCAGAAGCAAGCCAGAGCGTGGAGCAGGTAATGTATGCTCCCGGACTGCAGGGGTTAATGGTGAATTTGACATACTTGCAGTGGGATGACAATCCCGTTGTGAGTATGTCAGCCCATTAAAATGAATGGGAGAGTATCTGCAGCATATTTTGCGCGAATTCTCAGTGAGAAATGCACTGCTGATAAGTTGTGTGTAAAGCAACCCTTAGTGTTTGATAAGGCACTTGTAATCAGCATCCATTATGTTACATCCATTATGTTACTTCTTCCAAACCTCAGCTGACATGGCATGTGGACAGGAAACGGCCACTTGGCATAGGCAGCATAGAGAGATCTATGCTGTCTATCCTTGTCCAAGAGCATGTCAATGGAAGTTTTGAAGAAGAGGAGGGCAACAGACACTGGGTGGTCTGTAAAAGCAACAGCAGTGGTGAAGTGAAACAGGTAAGTATACATGTCTGTTTCCTGCAGCCTCAGCAGCATGTATAAATAATGAATGGAAAACTGCTTTAGGCTTTAAGTTGTGATGCTGCATGTTAAGGTTGTGATGCTGCATGTTAAGGCTATGGTAATACAACAAACGTTTTATGACAAGAACAGCCATTTTCAATTAAAACAAGACCATTCTTTTCATAGTTAAATGTGTTGCATTGAAGTCAATGCACACAAAGGGTGTTGTTCACACAATATACGGTACAACGACCATTGTTTTTGAGCATCAAACAATGGCCGTTGTCTGTACATTGTGTGAACACAGCCTTAGTGTTTATTCTGTATTAAGAGAACATAATAGAGGTGGCCAGGAGCATTTCGTATAGCTGCTGTTGCTAGCTGCCAACTGTTGTTGGTTGTTGAACAAAGAGAAGCATAAAGAGAAATACTTTCAAGCTTGCCTTGCAACGCAATGTGCCAAAAACAGACAGCATCATGGAACAGCAGCATTGAAAAATTTGTCTGAGATTGTATTGGGGTTGGACCTAAGTATAAAATTAGGGTGTATTAACCCCTAGATGACCTAGGACGTACCAATGCGCCCTGGAAGTCTGTGCCCAGATGACCCTGGGCGTACCGGTACGTCCTGAGCTATGAAGCGCGCTCCAGAGTGGAGCACGCTTCATAGGAAGTGAGCAGGCGACGCCTCACCAATAATGACAGGCTGAAGCGATCGCACTGCAGTGTGTCATTAACCCCTTAAATGCCGCGATCGCTGCACGCCTTCAGCGTTTAAGTGTAAGTGACAGGGGGGGTCCCCTGTCACATACCGATCGGGACCCCCGCAGTGTTACTGCGGGGGTCCTGATCGTTAAAACGGACCGCCGGAGGTCTCTCACCTGCCTCCGTGCGGTCCGATCGGCACTCTGCTCACTGAGCCTGCACAGGCAGGCTCAATGAGCAGATCGCCTATCACACTGATCAATGCTATGCCTATGGTATAGCAATGATCAGTTTATGAAATCAAACTAATGCATGTACAAGTCCCCCAAAGGGACTTAAAATGTGTAAAAAAAAAAAAAAGTTAAAATCACTTATACAGTACCCCAAAGCCCCTCCCCCAATAAAAGTTAAAATTACCCCCTTTTCCTATTATATAAATAAAACATATAAAATAAATAAACATATAATATACCGTAGTGTGCCTAATTGTCCGATCTATTAAAATATAACAAACGTCATTACGGTGAACGGCATAGACGAAAATAGGTAAAAAAGTGCCAGGATTACCAATTTTTTGTTACATTATATATAAAAAATAAAAATAAAAAGTGATCAAAACGTTCGATCTTCACAAATATGGTATTAATAAAAACTAGAGATTATGGCCAAAAAAATGACACCCCATACATCCCCATAGGTGAAAAAATAAAACCGTTATAGGGTCACAATAAGCCCATTTTATTAATAATTAATTGCCAAAGAAAGTATTTCATTAAAAAAATATATATAACAGTAGAGAATCTGTGTAATCCTGCATATGATTGTGTTCGGACTGACCTATAGAATAATGGTATCATGTCGCTTTTACCATATAGTGCATTACGTAGACACAGGAACCGACCAGACGTTACCATAATGCATTCTTTTTTACGATTTCACCTATTTATATATTCATAAATAATAATTTTGGGGTTCCATCATGCATGTTATGGTAGAATGAAAGACGCCATTACAAAGTACAAATGATCCTTTAAAAAACAAGCCCTTAAATGGTCATGTAGATAGAAAATTGTAAGTGCTAGAGCTCTTAGAAGGGGAGGAGGGAAAAACGAAAGCGCAAAGATCAAAATTTGCGCGGTCCACTGGGTCATTTAAGGCCTGGTCCTCAAAGGGTTAAAGGGGTCTGTATTTCAAAAAAATGAACCTGTAAAATATCCTGTCATTGTAGAAATTATTTCCTGCAAGTCTACATGAGAGTAAAAATGATGCCACTAAGCGTTGGCATGTCATTGCTGCTGCTGTGTAAACAAGGCATTGGTGCCAGCATGGTGGGAAAATCATGTTTTTGTATTTTTTTATTATTTGTTGTTGTTGTCTAAAAAAACACTTTAATTCTGGAGTGTTTGTGATCCAAGAGCGTTCTTCTGAGGATTTAAAGCTTGTGACTTTGAATTTAATATAACTAAAGAATTTGCACACCTACTTCCTATATAAACCTGATCACTATAGGCCCTATTCCAACTCTCTGTGAACCCCACTCCATCCATATGCAATAGTTTGTCAACTTTTTAAAAATAAAGCATGAATAAGAGAAAGGAAATGCTGCTGCAGATACCTGTTTGCAAACTTATTACACCCAGAATCATATTGCCATTAAGATAAGAGCTCAAATTCTAAAATTTCTAATGGAGTACTGTTAAAAACACTTTCTACTGAACCAATATAGGTTTTTCAAAGGTTTATAAATATGTCATTTCAGACAGTTGCATAATTTAACAGTGGTTTGCAATAGTGTAAGCAGATGAACCATTAATAGATTTCCTACAAAAAAGTAGGCTATGTATGACATTATCACCCAGGCAACACCTAAATTAGCTCTAAAGGATAATGAAAACATACTACATTAGTAGTCTTATATAGTTCTGTCGTTCACCTTATTTATATAAGTATTTACTGTTGATTGATTATGATTATTGTTCACGGGTTTTGATAATAGTGAATTGTCAAATTACTAACGTAAGAGAGTAACATAGAAGAATTTACTTTGTTACTGTCAGGCTCCAGTCCATGGAGCCGTTAGCTCACCTATTTCGCTCTGACCCTCAAATCTCTGGTATCAAAATTGGTGACAATAATCACGTGCTCTCATTATATGCAGACAATGTGATTTTGTCTTTGAGCGACCCTGCATCGTCCCTGAGTAGAGCCCTTCATTTACTGCACACCTTTGGGACTCTGTCCTACTATAAATTAAATGAATCCAAATCAGAGGTCCTACCATTTAACCTCCCTCCATCTGAACTACAACAAATGAAGGCCTCGTTCCCACTGGACTGGAGAAGTGAGTCAATTAGGTACCTAGGCACCAACATAACGGCCCAACCTTCCCTATTATTCCAGAAAAATTTCCCTCCCCTCTTAGCTGAGTTACAGGCCCTCACTTCCCAAATGTCTAGAACTGAAACATCTTGGATGGGCCGTGTTGCTGCATTCAAGATGCTTCTTCTCCCTAAACTTCTTTTCCTTTTCCAAACCCTCCCTATCTTCATTCCCCAACACAATTTCAAGGCCATTCGCCGCCTCATTTCCAGATATGTCTGGAACAACCGCCCTCCCAGAATTAAGTACAGTTCCTTGGTTAAACCACCTTGCATGGGAGGCCTAGGCATCCCGGATCCATACCATTACTATACTGCCACCTTGCTCTCACAATTGCGTTATTGGTGGACGAATTCGTCCTCGCTTAATTGGGTCAACATTAAACAGACATATGCAAAGGGGAAGCTCCAGGACTTATTATATATAGCTGTTTTAGATCCCTCACATACTCCAACTCACCTGTCTCCCCCTATGTCAGCTAGCTTGAAATGCTGGAAGTTGTGTCACAAGGTTAGAGGCTCCAAACATACGCTTCTTTCCATTTACCCTCCTCTTACAGCTCTTTCATATGTTTTACCTTCCCTACCACTCTGTGCACTCCAAAAGTGGGCTGACTTAGGGATCTCTAATACCTCTCTACTGTTTGAAAATTCCATTCTTAGCAGCTTCCAGTCTCTGTGCGCCCAGTTTAACTTACCCAAACATTACTTTTTTATGTACCTACAAATACGACACCTCATTTCCTCTTCTCATTTACCCCAGCATAAATGGGACGTCCACCTACCTTTGATCCTGGCCAGCCGTAAAAAGGGCCTTTAGCCCATTTATAACTATGTGGGCAATCTGGATACCTTTACTGAGGACTCCTATATTCTTAAATGGGAAAAAGAGTTGCAGACCACCTTCTCCTCCTCTGAATGGCAGCAAGCCTTTAAATGGTCCTTGAAATCTGTGATAAGTATTCCACAGAGGGAGAATGTGATCAAATGTAGACTCCATTGGTACTTTACACCCCAAAAGCTCCATATGATGTATCCATCCTCTGACTCCCTTTGTTGGAGAGGCTGCGGACACACTGGCTCATTATTCCACATACTATGGGACTGCCCTCTCCTATGCCTCTTTTGGCATCAGATTTTCGACCTGCTTAGTGAACTTGTTGTTCTTACCTCACCACTGACGTCAGCACAAGCCTTGTTATCTCTTCAGCTGTCTTCCATACCTAGTAAACATAGAGTTTTCTTTTGCAAAATACTGTCTATTGCCCGTACCTTGATTACTAGACGTTGGAAATCTATTGCCCCACCATTAGCAATGGATGTTATCTCTGAAGTGAGACAGGTTTATGCCTTAGAACAACTTATTGCTTATGGGCGTGGCACTACTTCCTCCTTTACAAACCAATGGGCGGCTTGGTCATCTAGCAAATATTGTGTGACCACTACTGTCTAGATATATTTACTGTTTAGCCTACGCTTTACCAACATATGTGATTTTTCCTGCTATATTTCTCGCCACTCACCACTGTTCTTAGTTTATCCTTGTGCCTTTACCCTGGAAGCCAGCTTATCTGAGTTTTTGTTGTTCGTTGTCGTTATTTGGTTGAGAACCATATGTTACCACAACTACCTACTTGTCAAATATCTCTTTGTTTTATATGTTGTTATTACCCCCCCCCCTGTCCCCTGGTTCCCCCCTTACCCCCTCCCTCCCATTACCCTCCCCCCCCTTCCACCCTCCCCAATCCCCTCCCTTCCCTTCTTCCCTCTTCCCCCCCTCACCCGTCAATCTCCTGCTTCCCCCCCTCCTCCCCCCTCCCCCTCCCTCCTCCCCCCACGTACTCCCTTCCCCTTCCTACCCCCCCTCTCCTCCCTCCCCGGGTTGGTAACTGTTTATATATCCAGATGATTACCTTTCCTTGTACAAGCCTTAATTGCTATTGGTTTGTTTTGTGACCAACTCTGTTAATGTCTTGTTTAAAATTCTGAAAATAATTTTCAATAAAAATTCTTTGAAACGTTACTGTCAGGCTCCAGGCTGCACACTTGGCTCCTCCCACTGCTGGAGCACGCAGCCGTCCCTTTAACGTTGCCAACCGCGTCCCTGGCAACCAAACAGCTGCTAGGGGCACGCAGATGGCGTCCATAGCAGCCAGCCGGGTTGCTAGGGGCACGTCAGTGCTTCTGTTTCATGTTGCTTCACCAACCCCTGCTGACAGATAACACCACCAGTCAGCTGTCAGAGGGTTCTGGACCTGGAGCCTCAGCCTCAATCATGCCTGGGACTGGGACTCAAGGCTCCATAAATATCTTCCCCTGTATCTCAGCCCTTGCCTGCTCTTGACTATTTCATTACCCCCTTGGATTCTGTATTGTACCGTGCTGCTCATTTCTTATTGACCCAGACCTCTGAGTTTGCCTTAATGTGTGTGTTTGTCATGTATTGTTCAGTAACCTGAATAAATTGCCCCCCAAAAAATTATTGGGTCCTTAACGCACAAAAGAATATATATCAAACCAAAAAGGATCCACAAGGGATCACAAAGAATGCAGGACAGTCATAAATAAATATAATTGTAATTTTTATTCAAAATATTACTTATTAAAAAATACCATGAACATAAAGGGGTTGAAACATAACCAAATACATACATAGGTGAAGGGACATAACAAAGTATTTTATGGAATCATATATTGCACATACATGAGAATAAATAAGAACTGAAATAAACTGTGGCAGTGCAGGCAACCTCCACTGTGTAGTAAGCAATATAAACAAAAATAAATAGTAGCAGAGAAAATATATATATAATGGATATACACAGAAGAAATCCTATATTAAATCACAGCTGCTCAATGAGCAACATGTGTAGGTGACATCACCAAAATAATATAGTATGAATAAATGGACAATAGGAGGATGCGTGCACTGCAACAGATCCCACTCACCCACTCACCCTACGCACGTTTCGCGTGACTCGCTTTGTCAAGGGATATAACTCTATATCCCTTGACAAAGAGTGTCACGCGAAACGTGCGTAGGGTGAGTGGGTGAGTGGGATCTGTTGCAGTGCACGCATCCTCCTATTGTCCATTTATTCATACTATATTATTTTGGTGATGTCACCTACACATGTTGCTCATTGAGCAGCTGTGATTTAATATAGGATTTCTTCTGTGTATATCCATTATATATATTTTCTCTGCTACTATATATTTTTGTTTATATTGCTTACTACACAGTGGAGGTTGCCTGCACTGCCACAGTTTATTTCAGTTCTTATTTATTCTCATGTATGTGCAATATATGATTCCATAAAATACTTTGTTATGTCCCTTCACCTATGTATGTATTTGGTTATGTTTCAACCCCTTTATGTTCATGGTATTTTTTAATAAGTAATATTTTGAATAAAAATTACAATTATATTTATTTATGACTGTCCTGCATTCTTTGTGATCCCTTGTGGATCCTTTTTGGTTTGATATGTATTGTTCAGTGTTGCACTTATTTAAGATCAGGGTTTTCCGTTGCCGCCTAGAGCCTAGGGCGGGTGCCAGCTTCAAAGTTCACCTGTCCTTGTGTCATCCTGTTCCTAAATTCCTAACAGTTACATTAAAGGGGTTATCCAGTGCTACAAAAACAGGGCCACTTTCTTTCAGAGACAACACATTTGTCGCCAGTTCAGGTGCGGTTTGCAATTAAGCTCCATTCACTTCAATGTAACTGGGCAGCAAAAACCCTCCCAAGCTGGAGACAAGAGCGGGGCTGTCTCTGATAGAAAGTGGCCATGTTTTTGTAGCGCTGGATAACCCCTTTAAGACAATAATTCGTAAGTCTTCAACACCATTACCTTTTTCTTTAGCTGATACTTTATATTATTTAATTTATAATATCTTAACATTGCCTATTTTGTGGTTGAAACAAACATAATTGCTAAGATTTACCTGCACAACATCTACCTACACCGGTCTACCTGCTAACATAATAACGCTCAAAGGTCTCTTGTTGCCTTTGTAAAAAATAACCCACTGTTCTGCACTATTCCATACTGCAAATAAACAGCTGGCATGTGGTGAGTTGGAGCCTTTAGATCTATCTGACATTCGCACCAGGATATTTCCTACACATATGGCAAATCGGTCACTTAACCCAGTGTGGATAGAACCTATTAGTAAGGAGTTTTCTTTACTCACTATACGAAAAATCAGCTTAATAGTAAATTGAAAAAAAAATATGAAATTGAAATGATGAAAACTATCTTTTAGCTTTAGAGGTAAGCAGAGGGAAGGATATTGAATGGGGTGACAGGGCATGAAATGGAAACATGAGATTTAGTAAGTCTTTGCATATCTTTTTGCTTGGTGGTGTTTTGAAAGAAAAGGCCACTTGACATACTGATGCCTATGTATTTATTTCTCTTTATAGAATGGATTTTACTTGTACTTCTTAAGCCATTTCCTGTTCATGAAGATGCAGCACTGAGAAGGTCAAGGTGATGTTTCTTTAAATTCTATTTTGACATTTAAATGAATGAAAATGAACCATTTTTTTATGTGTTTACCTAAATCAACAAGATATCTAGCTTAAAAAAATTTCTGAGGCCACTACTAGATTATTGTGTTTAAAAAAAAATTCTGAGGCCACTACTAGGTTTATTGTGTTTAAAGGGGGTTTCTGATCCACAGCAATTACCTTAGTAAGGTGCACCCAGAGAGAGACTTAAATTGGTATTCCCATTTAACAAAGTTATTCTATGCATAGTGTATAACTAGCTTACCATCGGAGGGTCCGACCACTGTCACTCTTGGCTATCTTCTGTTAAAGAAGAACAGCATTTTGCGTATTTGCACTACAGCTTTATTCATTTTCTATGGGAGCTGCCAGAAAAGGCTAAACACTATGAAACTGTTTTACTGGCTTCTATGAGAGCATAATGGATAAATACCCTCTAAAATGATACAGCAATAAAACAAGGGCATTTAAAAGCTATTAAGTATAAACCTCTTAAAATATTTTGGATATCATCCACAAAAAAATAGCCACGAATCCAACTAAACATCAGAATATAGTTTAGGCTATGTTCTCACACTATCTTATTTGTTAAAATAATGGCCACCATCTTTATTTTAAATAATGAGCGATATTTCAAATTTCAATGACTCCCATAAAAAGCTAATAAAACAACAAATTACAAAACAAATAAATGACTGCAATTTTATCAACAGCCATTTTTAAAAAAATGTTGACATTGATTTATTTATTTTTTTTCTGGCCGCCATTCCACCATTTTTTACATTAATTCAATGAAAATGACCTAAGAATGTTTTTTTTTTTTCCCTTTACATAATCATAGTAGTTATTTGAGTCATATAGTCATTTCAGAAACATTTTCCGACTATAGTAGGGGAAGGCATATTACTAGTGTATTTTATGCATTGCCAGAGGCTTTATTGAATTAGGCTGTGTTCCCACAATGTCTTTATTTTGTCCGTTTACCACCTTTTTATGGGAACATAGCCTTAGGGTGGTATTACACTAGATGATTTTTCAGCGATTAACGATAAACTATCGCAAAAGACCACTATGACGAACTATCTTAAATAGTTCATCCTATTAGATAGGACGATGACCGTTACTTAAGGTCGTTCTTGCGCTCGTCTTTTTCTGGCTGATAGACCAGGGAACAACTGAACGACGTGTTATTACACTGAACAATGTTTGAACGATTTGTGAACAGTCAACCTTAGTGTGAAGGTGTTGAGGAAAAAAATACCTTCCACACAGGTCCACATCAGTTAAAGGAGGGGCAGTATAGAAGTACTCCAAGAATTATGCTGTGCTAGTTGATAAGAACTAGGTCCGACAGTAGCATCTTAGTTGCACAGCACACACAACCAGCATGTGTTACTGAGAAAATTATTTAAAAAGAAACAGTTTACAAACTACATATCATCGAGTCTGAGTCAATGAAGGGGCAGAGATTGCAGCCTCCATTATTGTACACCTTTTTAACTCAAGGTAACCATTAGTATGTGTATTAGTTTTACAAACACCCCTTGATATTTCTTAAGCATCATCACAATCATCAATAGATTTTACTTGCCCTCAGCAGTGATAGTCCTGCCAGAACTAGGATTGTGAGCTTATGATTATTCTATCTCCATAGTGATACAGAAGAATTGGTTCCAGCACCAATGTCTCTGAATTTTTTTTAAAACTAGACTTTATTAGTATTCATTAAAAACAGGCTGTGATGAAGGGCCTTTACATTTAACATGCATTCCTTTTGTATCTCTACATAGTGCACATCATTTTTATATATTTTTTGAATTCTAATAAAATATAGTTTTACCTATTTTTGGAGACACTGACACTGGAACCACTTCTGTATCATTTTCACCTTCTGACTACCGTATCAGTTTTCCTTTCATCTACCCTTGGTGGAAGCATTGCTGCAACCTGTTTCCATAGATGATATGATAAGCAAACTTTTTAAACTTCACAGATATTCTTAGCAAGTGCTGTAAAATGCAACATTTTACCATATTTATTCTTATGTATTTTGTTGTTTTTACTTCTACTTGTGCAACGTCAGCGCTGTGACTGCTAGAAATAAGCAGAAGGATCATAGCTGCAGGTGTTAAAGCAAAGCAGCTGCCTCAGTTCAAAACAAGACATTGGTGAGCTAATTGGTTGGCATCTCTCAACACATTGAGTTGAATATGAAAACACTGTGAAGCCAGTTCTTATTTAAAGTGTCATCAAAAAATATTTGGAAAGTGACTTGTTTATTGTTTTACTGTATAATCCAGCAAAATTACAGAGTATCTGACATGTTTTTCTCCCACCCACAGCAAACTAACAGACTAATGTAGTCCCAGTGCAATAATGCTTACACACTTTTTGATGGTACGCATCTTTTGTATGAACCATTTAATAGCAGTGAAAACTTGAACTAGCACCATAACAGTAAACTAAAATATTCTGTTCTTTCAGGTCAATATTTAGAGTGCAGTAGGGGCCATTTCAGTACTTGTTTTGTTTGTACGGAAATCTGTTATGTCCTTTATGTGGCAGAAGGTTGTAAAGGACATACAGGAAAGGCTTGGTCTGTGCTTTCTCTGCAAATTTTGTATTCAGATCACTGATACCACTGAGATTTAATAGGTGTTTAATATTTTAATATTGTTATCACCCTTCTAAACAACTTTATTTTTTTCCATAAACTTATGCTAGAAAACTAAGTGAGTGGTGGATCCACGTACTAGTAGCAATAGTAAAGGGGTGCTGGAGAAGGGTCAAGCCCAGAGAAGCATAGAAATTAGGTACTTCACCTAGTTTTCTAGAAAGTAGGTATTCCGCACTGTTAGTTGCAATTAAAGTTGTTTTATTCACATTGGTGGTAAGGCAGATGTAAAGTAACATTTCGGTATACATGACCTTCATCAGACTTATCATAAATTGAATGTAAACTGTTGTGTGAGAAGTCCTGGTAATACAGCTTGTGAGGACAGCTTCAGTGTTCGAAGTGGAGGTCTTGGTAGAGACATTAATAGATCCTGGTATCGGTAGCAGAAGTGTGTCCCGGCTGTCAGCACAATGGCGGCAGGAGCCATGCCTGATTGCAGCGTCTCCCAGTCTAGGCACGGCACTTGCCTCCATCACAGACACAGACAGACATTCTGTACTGGACAGACTTCATGTGTTTAGTCTCTTTTTTTCAAACAGCATAAGACTAAAAATCTGCCTTCAGGAGACTGGACATGGATTTCTGGTAAGTATAGCTTTGCTTTACAGCATGATAAAAAAAAAAAGAATTTTAATTACAAACTTGCTTTATAGCACATCCGCTGTTGATATTTAAATTAATAACAACAGATACACTTTAAGGCTATGTCACACAACGTATGAGACCGGCCGGGTCACGGAATGGCCGGTCTCTGCCCGGATCATCCTGGCTGGTACTTAAGTACCAGCCGGATGATCTTTCCGGCCGCACTGTGTGCCCATAGCACACAGTGAAGCAAGAGGCAAGAGCCGCTCGCTTCACTGCGTGAACTGACAGGGTTTCCTACGGCCGCAATTCATTGAATTGCGGCCACAGAAAACTGACATGTCAGTTATTTGCAGCCCGCATGGGATCCCGGCCGGAGCGTATACGATGTGTATACGCTCTGGCCGGGATCCCATTGAAAATAAGGAATTGTTGCATCTCGCTAAAAGTATGGCCGTTGTTGCCAATGGCAACAGCGGCCGTACTTTTACGGAGTGTGAACACAGCCTAAGGTGAGTTGTGTCCTCATATGTGTATTTTCACCTTTCTCTCAGAGCCACCTAGACTTTCTGGTGTGCTCGTTGGTTACACAGCTCAATGGCCCAATATTAAAAATAAAAAAATCCCTATTCTCATGCTCTTAAAGGCTTTAACATGTGCATTCAATTTATTTCTATTCTTCATATTTCCAAAACTAAAATATCATTATAATTAAGTCTTTGGCATTTTAATGCATTGTCTTTATCCAGCACACTATATATCACTGAAACATAATTCCCAGATAACAAATTCCATTCTGACAATTTCTTTTCTCTTGAGAAAGGGACTGAAAATTTTCTGGTAGGAAAGGTTGAGGCTAGCATTCTGCAGTGCCACTGATACAATTGTTGTCACTTCTAAAGTAGTAACCTGGATCATTTGTATTGCAGCACAATTGAAATATGCTGATTATGTATTGATTAATATACTGCTAATTCATCATATATAAGACATTTTCATTTTTCATAGTTCTGTTCACAGAAGTAGTATCTTTTGCACATTTTTTATCGTATGTTCATTGTTATTGCAACCTTGCTGCCCTTGAAAATAATTGGTGTTTTGTACCAGTAATTTATGTATCAAGTAAATGAACATGAAACTACTTTTTGCTTTGGGTTATTCATTTTGGGTACTCTCTCAGCAAAAGTACATTTATAATACTGTACCCTAATAATTTAATATATGTCTAGCTTAATAGATTAGAGTATTATTTTCTGACTCAACACTCTAAATCCCCAGCTTACACGTGGGGTTAAAGGGGTTGTCCTGGATGAGGTTATGTGCAATACTAATCTCACACTGAATATAAAAGTGGTGTTGGTCTTTCTAAACCTGGAATCCCCCTTAAATTATAATAATGTTTTAGTACCTATAGGAACCACAGAGAGATTATACAAATCATGGAAAAGTTTGCCCATCTGATTTCTGGACAAAGCATAAAATGAGAAGCAGAAAGTAGTAAATATTCTGCAAAATGCTGCATCCATTTATACAGTTCTCAAGACAGCCTGGGTACATTGATTTCTATTTATATAACTCACATTGGGAGCTGTATCCACTGGAACAGCAGTGTAAAGAAATTCTGTCACATTCTTTCAGTTAGCACTTTTGACAGAAATATTTTTTGCAAAGTTTGATTGGATTCCCATTTCAACAGCAAATTGCTACATTATGATTTCTAAATTTAAGGACAGTGTACAGGAATATAAAAATATAGCTGCTGTCTTCAGAAAACAATGCCGCAAAGTCTACGGGACGTTTGTGATATTTCAGCTGTCTACATCACCGAGAAGCAAAGTAAATATAGATTTGCACTTCCAATTATAATCTATGGAGGGAAAGTGGTTGAGGGGCATGAGTGACAAGGAAAAGGAGACAAACAGTCCCTGCACTGTGCAGACTTTGTGGCCACAGAAAATGCTGGAGTTACATGATCAGTACCCAGACTGCTCAATGCTGGTCTGGGTACTGCTGAAGGTTTGCTACAGTGACAATGGATTGCTGGATCCTGTTTTTTGTGACTATATAGTATAAAGGAGGTAGTGTGAAGGCTATTCTGCATATACACTATAGCTGAGCATAGGGAAAACAAACACAGAAATAGAGTTTGCAGGGTGGCATTTATTAGTGATAGATTGAGTAGATATAGTCCTGCTCCTCTTAAACATACAAAGGAGAGAGCTTATCCTAAAAATTCCCCTGAAAGGGCAGTAACACTGCAAATTTGTGCAAGTGAACCTTGAAATTTATATGCAGTGGAGCAGCAGGCACCCACAGTAAGGATTTGATAACCTTGTCCATTTTTTTGAAGATTGAGGAGGAAATCAGCTACAGGGTATGGAAATACTGGACACTCAAGGCAATCATCCTTACCTTTTGGCTACTTGTTGCTCATGTGCATATACAAAAGAAAGAAAATTGCTTGCCTTACAATCAGTTTGTGAATCTTGTATTTGAAAATGTTTAAGCCCTACCTGGTTTTATGATTACTCATATATTAACTTAAGACTATCTGAAAGATTCAAGTTCAACCTTTAACAACAACCCATTGTCTTTTGACAGTGAGCGGTGCAGGTCCTCAGTCGGCAGCAATGTCTTTTGGCGTTACTGTAGTGGAGGGGAGTTGCGGCTCCGGGGATTCTGGTGCACTAAGAACTGGAGCTGTCCAATACAACTCCAGAGCACAGGTAGGGTTGGAGAAAACTCTGATCCTGCCCGTTTAACCCTTTGAGTGCCACGTTCTGTGACCATGGCATTACCGTGTATTCCTGCTCTAATCGGGTCTCTCTACTCTAAAACCCAATGGTCTTTGTAACAAAATTGTGACACTGTGGTGAAACATTACCATAGAACTTAGTTCGCCAGCTTATATGTTTTGAAGGGGTAGCACAGACAGGATTTTACTGCTATATTCTCAGGGAGGGAATGATTAAAACATTGCAGACCCACCCAGCCAATCAGCGGCTGCAACTAAGTCCCACCTCAGCCACTTAGTGACATCAGAAGCCCCAGAACCCAGAAGCAGCCAGATAGCAGTTATTGTTTTTCATAAAATATGAAAAAGTGCTGCGAGACACCATCACATTTCCCAACATCAGTGAGCTAGTCAGACCTTTTACGGGGAAGGAAAAACAAAGAGAAAGGGATCAACAGTCAAGGAAACCAAGTTTCAACAAGCCACAGTCAAAAATAACAGGACTTAGAAAATAACCAAGCAATGTATCCATCCAAAGACAGCTGGTTCTGGGTATTTTCCCATTATCAGTGGGGAGTAAGATTTTGCCAGTGAAGGAATAAACATATGTCACTTGAAGGTGAACAAGATACCCTCAGCTCTGCTGAGCAGGGACTTCTGGTAAAATGTTTGTGTCTGTCATTGATTTCAATGGAGTTTATTACTCAAGTCGAGCACTCGAGCATTTAAAAATGCTTGACTTGGGTAACGATTACTCAAGCATTTTAATGCCCAATAAGTATTAAAAAGGATGTACCACCAGGTATATCCTCTTGTATTTAACACACCGATAGAACAGTGCTGTCATGGGGAAGCTGGTGCTGCCGTCAGTTTTTTGAACCGCGGGCCGGTACCACTGGATAGAACGACACCGGGAACATTGATTCAAATGAAGCCGCGTCATAGATTGGAGGGAATTCCCTCCCACTGGGGGCAGGTCGGCCGACCCCCAGTGCTTCTGCACGGCCCGATACCGCTGGATAGAATGGCGCTGTACACGGGAATCGGGCTGCAGTTCGAAAATCTGACCGCGGCACTGACTTCCCCATGATGGCAAGGTTCTATCAGTGTTTAAAAAGTGAAAATCTGTCAGCACATCTATGACTCTGTTCACACTGCAGCTTGCACGCTGCTAGTGGCTTAAGTACAGCCAAAAAAAAAAACATTTTCACACTAGCAGTGGCCTCTTCTGGGCTTTAATAAGCCTACAACTGGGCAGATAGGAGCCAAATGATCTCTTTTATAGCACCCTTGGGACATGGGTGGAGTTCAAGCCAACAGGAGGTAGCTACATCCCCCACATTCAACAGAAAAAAGGGAAACTATTTGATCAAACTATTTGATCAAACAGAGTGTACCATGTCACCAACGTTAAGGTGTCCTCAGACAGGAGAGGCGATTGCTAGTGTGAAAATGCTAGAGTAGAGATCATGTCTCTGAGGACACCTTAACATTGGTGACATGGTACACTCTGTTTGATCAAATAATTTGCTAAGATCCTCACTTTTTAATATCTACAGAGCAGGTGTTTATCGTGTGTACGCTGGGAGGAGTATATACGATAGGCCCTTGCACCTTTTTTGTCTATCGGTGTGTTAAATACAAGAGGATGTACCTGGTGGTACATCCTCTTTAATGACTGGTGGTTGTTATGGGAGAATACATCCTATGTTGAGAAATCTGCCTAATAATAATAATAATAATAATAATAATAATATTACATATATACAAATAAAAATGTAATTGCAGTGTATTACATACTTTATATGTTCACATATAACATTGGTATACAATATAACAAAAAGAAAGAAAGAAAGAAAGAAAGAAAGATTTGGATGGGGATAGCACTACTCAAAAATATAGACCATGCCAGCAGATGAGACCTATGACCATAGGCCTACAGCTACGTAAGGATGAATTCGCAACACTCCAGTGTAGGTGAAAGTAGAAAAGTTAATTTATTTCATCAAAAATATGTGGCGTTTTGGTTGCCTCATGCGGCCATTTTAAAGCACAAAAAGTGTTTTATGAAATGGCTGCGTGAGGTGACCAAAACGTTGCATGTTTTTGATATAATAAATTCAATTGAATTTCACATTGAATTTAATAGTAAAAATGGAGAAAGAACGGTGTCAAAAGAAAAACTTTGTGTGAACAACTAATAAAAAATGTCCGCTGTTTGCAAAAGATGTCTGAAAATAATGATCATGTTCATTATTTTGACGTCCGCGGTAAAAACGTCTGCTATTTAATACATTGTGTGCATTGGAGGTCCGTCTTTCCATTAACTTCAATGCATTGCCATTGCAATCAGAAAAAGCCCGCAAAAACGGACGTTTTTTTTTTAAATATCAAAATCGGCCCCCTTTTCTCTGTTTTTGACATTGTAGGAACAAAGCCCTAATATATATTTATTTATATATATATATATATATATATATATATATATATATATATATCCATACAATAAATAAAATGTGACTTGTTCTGTATGCCGTAAGCTTTATACGTCAAATATGTCCCTGAAAAAGAGTGGCAAGGTTCTTCTAAGCAAACAATTGAAGTCCTTGTTTCATAAACTCCATTGTTACAGGCATAGTTATCACTCAGACTATACACAGTCATGTACAATGACTGTTGATATCATCTGAGGTAATTTGTTCTCATCGCTAAAAAGTATATGCTGGGAATATCTGCAATATTATTTTTCATTATATGCACAGTCAATAGTTCAAACTGACGGTTGACACAAACCTCTACCAGAAGCACAGGATCGAAGCAAACTCAGACAAGAGCCCAACATATCTTCCTGCAGTGTCCGTGTCAGTGCAATGAAAACAGAAATTCTATTGGCAGCAAGGGAGAAGGAATCTCGGCACTCACCTGCATGTAATATCAATCTTCACACATGGAGCTGAACATGGCAACGTCCATGAAGCTTGTTATTACCTGTTTGTGAATGCCAAGATTCCTTCTCCCTTGCTATTATTTTTCAATAACAACAATTATGTCAGCATTTTGTCAGCAGTCTGTAGCTTCAAAGCAAGAAAAAAAATGCTATTTATGAAAATTTTGTGTCAATTTTTTTTTTTGTAAATCGTAGCAAACGCAATATTGAAAGCTGGTAAGAAAATAGTGGCCTAGGTAGGAAGAGCAGAGTCATCAAGTTTCTTTTTTTTAAATAAATAAATTAAACATTTTCTTCCACACGAAAACAGAATACAAATTTTGAGCTGGTCATAGCAGGCGTAGCGGGCATTGTTAATAAATCTGCTGCAGTTTGCTTTATACTATGATTCTGAGATTTTAAATTGAGCAAAATGGCTGTACTAAACAGTTATAGTTAGTCATTTTAATCATATATTTAAATTTAAAGAGCTGCTATGAGAAGCAGATTTATCTCCCAGATAGGGCTGAGTTCTGATCCTGCTGCATTCCTTCATAACTATCTGTATCCTACAGCTACTGCTGTATGGACTGAATCTCACTGTTTTTTTTATGTATCTCTATGGGACCTACAGTATAGCATCTCGTAGAAATCTATTAAACCGTGACTTCTAGTTCATACAGTTGCAAAAGTTGCATGGGAAGCAACTTACAGCTATTTTTTTTCAGGAACAAATGTAATTTGTAATGGTGCCTTTTATTCTACCATTGCATGGATGATAGAATCCCAAAAATATTATTTATGAAAATAACAATTGGTGAAATTGGGTCCTGTGGTAGACTCTGAGGAGAACACTGGCTAGACTGCACAGAGGTAAGCAGAACTCCTCAGGCAGTCCAGGAAAGCAATCGGAACCCCCGCAATATCACTGATGGGGTCTCAATCGATAAGTAACAGGAGTTGCTCCTGTCACTTACAATTAAACGCCGTAGCATAATCGCTGCAGCCTGTCATTATCAGTGAGCCAGTCATTATCACTCGCTATGAAGTGAGCTCAGCTCCCCAGCTCGCCTCATAGCAGTTTATTCAGTCTGGATGTACTGGTATATCCAGGGTCATCTAGGGGTTAATAAAGGAAAAAAGCTGAAAAATTATGCAAGAGCTACATAAACTAATTTTACTAATATAGAACACTGCACAAAGGCAACAACAGTCCAAAAAGTGATAACTACACAACTACAGTACATTGCCATATATAGTGTCAGGGCCGGATTAAGGTTGGTTGAGGCCCCGAGCGACAATTTTGTTAGGGGCCCCTCATCCCCCCCACCCCCCAAAAAAACAAAAAAAACTATTTAGTGATCTATACAGATGGCTGCTTACTGTCGGGGACTTAGCATTTACCCCTCCTCGCTCCTGGCCGTATGGCTCAGCATCCTCCTCTGTTGTGCATGTGATGGTCACTTGAGGAAGATGCAAGATCTAGAGACAGTTGTGGGGAGGAGTGAGTGTCAAGGTGTGTTATCACATTGTTATTGTGTTAATAACGCAATGTGAGAATCTGCTCTTCTCCACTACAGCTAGCATATGAAGTTGTGAATCATGGACAGAATCAGGACTTGGAAATCGAGGTCCCATCTGCAGTTCCCAATCACATACACTAGCTAAAGCTGCAAAGAGCACCCACAAAGTAGTTAAAGACTGTGTAAAATCCATCCATGAAGCCCCTGCTTAACGATTATCGAGCCGTGTAAAAGGCTAAGTAAACGAGTGCCGATCGGCCCATCTAATAGGACCCTAACTCAGCCTGTGCATCTGGGGGGGGGGGGGTTGGGGGGAGGAGATTTTGCTCAGGAAGAAGCAGTGCCTTTATTATGTCCGAGAGCAGTATTGCCCAACTTTTTTTTTTTTTTACCTCGGGGGTACCACTACCGAATAAATACAAAATACAAAAAAAATTCAAACAGTGACTCACAGATGATGTCTTCTTAGATTAGAGGCGTTCGCCTTCCTTTTCCTCTCCATCTGGCCCAGACCACCATGATGATTTCTTGCAGCTACAATTCATCTCTTCAGAACCTGCCAGACAAACATCTTAGGTTCCGCAATTTTCCAGCAACTTCCTTCCTTTTTCCCCACCCATAAGGGTCCAAACAGTAGTAATTCCGCTTTTTGGTGTCATGTCTAGTAAAGTCAGTAGGTATGTGGCTGTCCCTTGTATGTAGGGTCCCCTGCTGTGTCTCAAATAACAATAATAATGTTGGTGCTGTGCCTCGTATAGTACTAGTGTCCCCTGCTGTGCCCCCATATAGTAATAAAGTCCCTTGCTGTGCCCCATATAGTAATAATGCCTCCTGCTTTGCCCCCCAAATTGTATTAATGTCCCTGCTGTGCCCCATTATAGTAAAAATGTCTCCTGCTATGCCCCTATATAGTAAAAATAACAGTTGTAGTTAAGCACCTAGTATTGTAGCTAACCCCTCCACTGCCAGGATGCCCCTAGTTCTGTAGTTAACCCCTCTACTGCCAGGATAATCCTGCAGGGGTTAATTCTGGCAGTAGACGTGTCAAGTACAATACCAGGATGCCCCTAGTATGGTAGCTATCCCCCCCCAAGGATGCCCCTAGTATGGTAGTTATCCCCCCCAAGATGCCCCTAGTATGGTAGTTATCCCCCCACCCCCAGGATGCCCCTAGTATGGTAGTTATGCCCCTCACCCCCAGGATGCCCCTAGTATGGTAGTTATACCGACCCAAAGGATGCCTCTAGTATGGTAGTTATCCCCCCCACCCCCAGGATGCCCCTAGTATGGTAGTTATCCCTCCCCCCAAGGATGCCCCTAGTATGGTAGTTATACCCCCCCAAGAATGCCACTAGGGAACCCCCAAAATAAGTGCCCCTGGTCTGTGCTAAGTAAAAAAAAATAATAAACGTCCCTCTTACCTGTCCTCCGTTCCAAAGCTGCAATTTCTCTTCATTTTCTAGCAGTCCCTGGTGGAGCATTCAGATCTTCTCCCGCAGGCTGCGTGTGATGAAATGACGTCATCGCGCGGCCCGCAGGAGAAGATGTGCACCGCTCTGCCACACAGGAGGCCCCGGAGATCAGAGCTCCCTCACCTGCTCTAATGCTTCTGGAGGAGGACAGGTTCAGACACATCCAGGAGAAGCAGGTGAGGGAGCTCTGATCTCCAGGGCCTCTTGTGTGGTAGAGCGGCGCACATCTTCTCCTGCGGGCCACGCGATGACGCCATTTCATCACGTGCAGCCTGCAGGAGAAGATCTGAACGCTCTTCCAGGGACATGGATGCAGGGCACTAATCGTACCACCC
This sequence comes from Dendropsophus ebraccatus, assembly GCF_027789765.1. Lineage (NCBI taxonomy): Eukaryota > Metazoa > Chordata > Amphibia > Anura > Hylidae > Dendropsophus > Dendropsophus ebraccatus. The sequence continues at coordinate 70,860,698 of NC_091456.1, forward strand.
GACCCCTACCAGCCCCATGGCCCCCATGCACCCTCACCGGTTGGGCTCCGCTGGGGGTCGCTGTAGATCACTACAGATCCACCTGCCTGAACTCAGAACCCTGCTTCCGAGTTCAGGCTGGAGGGGGCCTACAAGTGGTGGAGACGCTGGGCACGTGCCCTGGGTGCCCTCACTTTAGTCCGGCCCTGTATAGTGTTATAACATATGAAGTGCATAACATAACCAAGTTGGTTTCAATCCAAGGATATGCCAGGGAAATAACACACTAGTAAATAATAATGCTTGTATTTGTATGGTGCCAACTGATTCTGCAGCACTTAGCACATAGTTTATCAATGTTGGTCCTGCTTTCCTGTTGCACAAAACGGTCGTAACTCATATGCAGCATACCTGCTTTTTTGCATTGTAGCACCCTGAAATAAAGCATCTATGGTCATTTATCTTGTGAGTGCCATCTTCACTATTTCTACACTGGAAGATGTCTGAAGTCTGAGGATTTTTAAAGTATTTCATACCTTTTGTTGCCTGTGTATAGGACAGTTGTTGTTTGGGCCTGATGAAGGTGCTCATGGTAGGTGTATAGAATATAGAAGTCTGGTCAAAGAAAGGCAAGTTGTGTTTCCTATAACAGAAAATAACATGTCTTATATTCCTTATATTGATTCTAGAGTAAAAGTGCACATTTCCCTAGAAAATAAAGAAGTAGGCCAAAAAATATACACATTTAGACAGTTCAGTCTGCTTACCAGCAATATTAATTGTAACAGAACCCGGGACCTGGATGGACAGGGACAGACAGTGAGAGCCCTAGCGCTAGGCCCCCAAAGACTGTCCCTGCCTACTTGTCGACCTTGTGCTAGGAAGCAAGTGACAACTAGGTGATGGTCTCTATTCTGGGAAAGTGAAAGAGAGGACGAGACAAGAAAGGTTAACACAATAGTATAACGCAGAACGGTACACAGGAAAAAATGGAGGTCAGAAGAAAAGGCGAAGAGGTCAGAATACCAAGCAATCCAATCCAATATAAACACCAGCTCAAGCTAGAAGAGACTATTGCAAGCAAGGTCCGAGAGCACAGGTGGATTTCTTATGAGATGTCTGAGTCCTGGTCCAGAGCGTGATTGGACTAGCATGCTGACATCCAGACCACACAGAACACAGGCCGAAAGGGAATGGAGATGAGTAGCAAAGGCAACTGTCCATCACCACTTGGTCTAGATTATCTGCAGTCCAGCACTAGGCCAGCAGAAACCCAGATGGATGAGGTGAAACTGCTGAATAAGACACAGTTTAAACTAGTGATGAGCGACCATGTTCGTAAATGCTTGTATGTTCATACGATGCTAATTGTTCATTTTCACCGATCACGAACAATTTGTTTAATGATCGGAGTGGTTATAACATATTCTAACTTGCAAACGAACGCAATTTATGCTTTGCACTTCTACTGTATGTTCGTTATCAGTTTGTGTATGTTCGGCGAACACGAACACAAACCGATCACGATCCGAACCGAACATCGGGATATTCGCTCATCACTAGTTGTGTGTGTGGGGGGGGGGGGGGGGGGGGAGGGGGAGGATGGATTTTCAGTACTCCAAAATCAGCCAAGTATAAATAAATAAATGATTAACCAATCTCCACTTATATTGTATATAGCATTTGCAATATTTTTACACTCAAGAAGGATATCCAAGCATTTTTTTAAATGATGTCAATAAATTAACCCTAAAATTATATTGTGGCAAACAGTCTGACAGTGTCACTGCTCTTGCAGTAAAGATTTTTTTTTTATAGTTGTTGTTATTATTAGTATTATTATTACATTAATAATTACATTACATTATTATTACATATTTTGTGAGCACTCTTCATTACTAGGTTCAACTACTTTAAAGAAAATAGCCCTTTAAAAACTTTTTGTGCTTGCCCTCCAAAGGTCATAGTTTGAGCTGAACAGCATTTTCATTATCTAGGCAATAGAATCTAAGAATAGAATGTATATTTTCTACTTCCTAGCGGGATACTCTAGAATTTGTGAGAACGCACACAATATGTTTACATGCCCAAAGCTATTTGACTGTCACCTTTCTTCTAGGAACATATTTCCTCCTTTCATCCTTTTGTTCATAAGGCAAAAGATTGACTCCCATAATGTTTCTACATAGTAATTTAAAGCAGCATGCAAACTTTGAGGCTCTCTTGGGTATGCATGTTTCTGTAAAATGTGTTTGGCAGTATTCAGCTACGTTGATTGCAACAGTGATCCTCTAAGGACTTATTTTGAGTCTTTTTGCTCCAGCATTGGATTCATCCTGTGTGGGCACTCACAAGGCATGTCTGGCAGCTGTAAGACCCAGGTGCCAAGCTTTGCAATGTTTTTTGTACTGCTATAGCATCTGGGTCCTTGGCTGGATTCCTTAATGATCTGTAAGAACTCTTGTTAAGCTATGATGCAGTAAGCAGTAATGGCATTCCATTAGATAAATGCTTTATTGAAAAGGACTTGTATTTTATGATGCTTTGTATTGCCTTGTGATTTCAAGGTTCCTAAAGCTTTGAACATTATCTTGCATAACTTGGTTATAAAACATTTTCAGCCAAGTTCACATACACAGCCCATTCCTCTATCATATTTTTTTCCATCTGTGAAAAAGTTAACTCTGTCTTCTAAACAATGCATGTTCTATTTTCTATTAGTGTACTATCAGCAGGTTCGTAGACACGCACCTGTCGATATGTACCTGTAGCGGTAGATCTGCTGATTCCGGCACAGGTCTTATTTCATCTACAGTATACATAAATGTCCACATCTGCCTCCTCGCTTCAGATCTTGTGCTTGCACAGAACCACCAGCTTGACACAGTATAGATGCTGTTACTGAGCAAGTGTGAGGAGAGATGTCAATCAGCCAGTCAATCATCCAATTTCCGCCTTCCCTCTCCTCTCTGTCACTATATTACTCTGTTAGTCTCTTCCTGCTCTGCTCTAACTGCCTCCTTCCATCCTGCTCTCTCCTCCACACACAGCCGACTGGCCACCTCTGTGAAGGAACCGCTTTAAATAAGAGTGAGGGGGAGGTGCTGACATCACCCACAATCAGCCCTCCTATTGAAGAAATCTAAAACAGCTTACATAGCTATTTATTAGGGATGGTCCGAACCTGCCGAGGTTCGGGTTCGTACGAACCTGAACTCTCTGCAATTATTCCCACTGTCTGCCCGCTTCGTGCAGCGGGTGGATACAGCCGGAGGACCGCCTGGAAAACTGGGATACAGCCATAGCCATAGGCTATGGAGGTGGAAGACAGCGGGAATCATTGCCGAGAGTTCAGGTTCGTACGAACCCGAACCCCGGCAGGTTCGGACCATCCCTACTATCTATCTATGCACGCTATGTTTCTATGTTGTCTTGGACAAATATAATAAAGGTACAAATAGTCTCACTACTTTCATAGCTATGTAGCCATGTAAGCAGTTTGGAACACATATACTAAAGTAGTATGGGCACAAATAGATAAGGCGGAGTAGTCAGACATAAACCATTCCGTTCTCTGTCTCTTAATGCCATATTAACTACATATTATACAAACTACAAATGATGATATAGAGAATTAAAGTCCTTTAATTTTAAACAGCTATATTATGACATATAGATCTGATAATGATGAAAAATTTTTTTTAGAGTTATTTCCTCTTGGTAGATAACACCTAGAAGATTGGAATAAAAAGGAAATAAACAGTGGTATTATGCCCTAATATTTGCAGTTGTGATCATTATATAGCAACTCGCGCATACTCAGGTCCGTCTGAACCTAAGTGTGGGACGTTGGATTAGCTGTGGCTGAAGAAGTAGGATGCAGCCATAGGCAAGGTTTACACAATGTGTATTTTCACAAAAGTATGACCGTTTTTGCCGATTGCAACAATGGCCCTTATTAGTACGAAAATATATGTTACCTTGCCGTCAATAGAATGGTATACACATAGTATACGCTCCGCTCCGGATCTCTAGCGGCGCTGTAGAAAACTGACATGTCAGTTTTGTGCAGCCGCTATTCATTGAATAGCGGTCACAGGAAACCCTGTCATTGCACACAGTGGAGCAAGCGGCTCCGGCTGGACCCGAGCATGCTCGAGTTGTATTCATCTCTAATTAGAATTCATGAAAATGCAGAGTTGGTCAAAGATGTCTTCCTGTTCTTCATTATGAGGACATGAACTTATTTGTCTTTTAATATTCATGTTACTTTTATTTGTGCAAAATAAAGATTAGAACAAGGATGAAGTGTTTTTGTGCACATAAAGGCTGAAAGAAGGCTTTGCAAAAAGTGCATTGCGATTTGACTTTGTGGATGGTTATAGAGGGTGGATATCAGTAAGTGATTGTGCGAAGATTTTGCTTATTCTAAGCTAAGCTATTATGCCTCAAGGGGGCAGGGCCAATGGTGCTGTTGTGGGCAGGGCTAAGTGGCGCTGTTGCCGCGAGGCCACGTCCACTTAATGCAATCTGCAGTTGATAAAAGATGATTTTTTACTTGAAAAAGCACCATGACGTATGATATGAAATAAGGTATGAAAAACGCTAAATTTACCCTTTACACCTGTGTAGAGATGTCAGAATGCACAAAGGGGGTGACAGTGTCACTTTATCTCACTGCAATGGCAATGCAGTGGAGTCAATGGGAAGACCGATGTCCAATGCACACAATGCATTGAAAAACTGACGTTTTTGCCGCGGGCGTCAAAATAATGAACATGAACATTATTTTTGAACGTCTCTTGCAAACAGCGGACGTTTTTTATTAGTTGTTCCGCACAGTTCTTCTTTTGTCAACTTTCTTTCTCCATTTTTACTATTAAATTCAATGGACTTTTAAATTGAGACACACCCAAAGTCCAATTAGTAATCCCAAACTAAAATAATGTGCAAACATCAGTCATTGCACTAAGGGGAGGCCAGGCTGCTAAAAAACGTCCGTTATTTTAGACTTAAAATAACTGACTTAATTTTAAACGGAGCTGAAAAAACGTTGTGTGAACATTGCCCAATAATTAATAATTAAAGTTCTATATAACCAGAAAGAAACTTTACCTACATCAAATCTTCTATAATTTATAAATTAGCATTGCACTAGGGTTAGGCTGTGTTCACACAACGTTTCTTCATCTCTGTTTAAATTGACGTCCGTCATTTTGAGTCAATAATAACGGATGTTATTTAGCAGCCTGGCCTCCCCTTAGTGCACTGACGGGTGTTTGTACATTATTCTAGTTTGGGATTACTAATTGGGCTTGGTTTAATTAAAAAGTCCATTGAATTTAATATTAAAAACGGAGACAGAACGGTGACAAAAGGAAAACTGTGTGTAAACTACAAATAAAAAACAGAGAGTAGGTTCACCTCTCAACCACAGAATATGCTTAATCAACGGTACTGGTTCATACCTTGTAACAGCGTGTCTTTTAGGATCCAGAGCGGTGCATACACAATCCAGGAGCTTGCTGGACATGCAACATATCAATCAGAAAGTCTCTGTAGCACTCAAGCTCATAAAATCAGGGTCCTTTATTTGTCACGAACACATATACATCCAAAAGATACACAAGGAGTGTGCAGCAACGCGTTTCAACGTAACCGTCTTTTTCACAGCTTATACACTTAATACATAAAAAGCTCACATATATATCAAAAATTAAAAGCAACAGGAAACGGACCACTTACCCCCTCCTCCCACTGGCGTCTAGGTGAATGTAATGCGCATGTGTCAAATCAAGACGCGCTAATAACACCTGTATACAGACGCTGTGGTAGTGGTGGAGATAGGTGATCCCCCTAGTGGATGAACTTGAACATTGCACACTGTATAGAAAAAAAGGTAGAAAAACAACAGGAATAAATAATTTTCCATATTCTAATTTTATATTAATTAATAAATGTACATCAAATCGGTTTTATAATTAAGTCCTTTGGGGAAGCGAGTGTCCATATTCAAAATCCAGAAGGCTTCTCGATTGAGAACCTTCTGGGACCAGTTCCCTCCTCTACAATCTTTGTGAACTTTTTCCAGCCCAAAGAAAGAAAAATATTGCAAGTCACCATTATGTGTTGTTATAAAATGCTTGGCTGCACCCGACACATTCTCGCCCTTGCGGTTGATGTCATAAATATGTTCCGCAATGCGGGTTTTTAACTTTCTTGTGGTGCAGCCTACATATGATTTTCTGCAAAAAGAACACGAGATGGTATAAATTACATGATCTGTGTTACAATTTAAAAAGGATTTAATGCAAAAATTCTTCTTACAATCATCTGTATCAAAACTAGTTGTTTTCTTCGCATATTTGCATACATTACAACGGGGTCCGCCACATGGGAAAAAACCCCTTTGAGATAACCAGGTCTTGCCTCTATTCACATTGTGCTTAGGTACTGTGGGGGAGATGATGTTACCAATTGTAATTCCTTTCCTAGCAACTACCTCACATCCCCCTTTCAAAATCATATTTAATTTCTCATCTTGATATAAGATAGGTAGATGTTTATAAAAAATCTTTTTTATTTCAGAGAATTGTAAACTATATGGTGTACTGAAAATTACATTCTTCTTAGATCTATCATCTCTCCCGTTGTCTCCACCGGCATTTGGAGAGAACAGCAGAGACGAACGATCTCTATCAGCCGATAGCTGTTTGGCTCTATCTAACATCCAGGGGGCGTATTTTCTTCTACGTAATCTCTTGTCTATCTGATTAACCTCTTTGGCATAATCCTCCTCTCTGGAGCATGCCCTTTTTGTTCTAAGATATTCTCCTTTTGGAATTGCCGAGATCACGTGTTTAGGATGACAACTGGTAGCCTCCAAAATGCTGTTACAGGCGATCGACTTCCTATACAAAGAGGTGATAACCGTGCCACTAGTTCCATCCCCCGTAAGGGTAAGGTCAAGGAAGTCGACCGTGTCCAGCAGGCCAGTGCTAGTGAATCTAATGTTGTAATCATTCCCATTAATGTATCCAATGAAATCCTCTATGGGCGGTACATTGCGATCCCAAATGAACAGGAGATCGTCAATGTACCGCCCATACCACACAATACATTCTTTAAATGGGTTTTTGTCCCCAAAGAGGAACATGTCCTCCCACCACGACATGTACAAGTTTGCAAGCGTGGGGGAGAAACACGACCCCATCGGGGCTCCTGTCACCTGGAAAAAATATTCCCCTTCAAACAGAAAATAATTATTCTTGAGCAGATAATTTACAGCTGACAGAATAAATTCATTAATTTCCTTAGAATATATGTTCGCTTTCTTAAGATGATACTCCAATGAAACCAGTGCTAGGTCGTGAGGGATACATGAATAAAGACCCACTACATCACATGAGAACCACTTATATGATTTTTTCCATTCAAAATTACACATAGATTTTAAAACCTCCTTGCTATCCTTTAAGTAGGCTACGCAATTTTTAACTATGGGTTGTAGCAATTCATCTACCCATATGCTGATTTTCTCAGAAAGGGAACCTATGCTAGAAATCACTGGTCTCAGAGGGGGAGGAAATGTAGCTTTATGAACCTTGGGGAGGCCATGAAAGACAGGGGTTATGGGGTCCTCAACCATCAGAAATTTACAATCATTTTCAGTGAGGATACCCAAACCCCTGCCCTCCTGGAGCAACCTATGTAATGATGTTTTGCACACATCCTCTGGATTTTGGTCTATCTTTCTGTATGTATGATTATCGTTAAGAATGATGTATGCTTGTTGTAGGTAAAGATCGAAATCCATCACGACCACAGCCCCCCCTTTGTCCGCCTTTCTAACAATTAATTTACTGGTATTTAGTTCAGACAGAACTTTAGACATATGAGAGAGAGCGGTATTTTTGGGGGCAAGGTCGTGCAGGGACTTCAGATCCCTCTCAACTGCATACTGAAAAGTGTCGAGGGCAGGTACCCTCGACTTTTTGGGGTAGAACCCCGGATTGCTCTTAACTCGGGATGGTAACGGAGCTGCGGAGGAAAAACCATCATTACATTCAGATTGAAGATCTTTTAAATATGTTACCATCATTTGTTCATTGAAGTCACATATAGCCATAGTAGGCACATCCTCTCTACCGTGAGGTGGTCGTGTGTTTTCACCTCCATTCATTTCGGTATCGAGGAAGTGTCTTTTCACCGTTAGTAACCTTGTGAATTTGTTTACATCTAATAATGTATGAAATAGATGGAAATTCTGTTCCGGGGCAAAGTTGAGGCCTTTATGTAGAATTCTTTGTTGTTCCATTGTTAGAATTGTTGGAGACAGAATGAATACATTGTCTATGACTCGCTCTGTCTGGTTTTGTAAGTCTTGACCACTTTCGTTGTTTTTCCTCCTTTTGCCCCCCCTCCTCCTTTTGCGTTTTTTGATTTCTTTTGGGTTGTGTTCACATTTATATTTGGGGCTGGTGATGTTTCAGGTTCAGATGTTGTGGCTTCATCTGTGGTATCCATCTCAGTTGAAGAGAAGCTTACTGTGCGATTGGTGGTTCTTTTTGATTTTTTTAGGATTGATTTTGGAGTTTTGTACCGTTTCCAATTAGATACATCATCAGTTGCATAGTCCTGTGTGTCTCTTTGTAATTTCTTTTGTTTAATTTCAATAATGGATTTTTCCAACTGTGTAATATTCGCTTTCATTTTATTGTGCAGATCATCAAAATCATCTATGCCGATGAAGGGGGAGATTTGGTCTTTAATGGTTTGTATTTCCACTTTTATATTAGCAAGTTTTATTTCTTCCTCTTTTATGATTAGGGACATCAATTTTAGCGAGCACTCTGTTAATATTTCATTCCATGCTTCCATAAATTTCTCGGAGAAAATGGTGGTCGGCAATTTCTTAATGCGTAATCCACGTGGAATCATGGATTTCTGAACATACATTTTTAGTGTGTTGAAATCCCACCAAGTTCTTTGTTCACTCGCTAACAGTACCCCACAGTACCTAAGCACAATGTGAATAGAGGCAAGACCTGGTTATCTCAAAGGGGTTTTTTCCCATGTGGTGGACCCCGTTGTAATGTATGCAAATATGCGAAGAAAACAACTAGTTTTGATACAGATGATTGTAAGAAGAATTTTTGCATTAAATCCTTTTTAAATTGTAACACAGATCATGTAATTTATACCATCTCGTGTTCTTTTTGCAGAAAATCATATGTAGGCTGCACCACAAGAAAGTTAAAAACCCGCATTGCGGAACATATTTATGACATCAACCGCAAGGGCGAGAATGTGTCGGGTGCAGCCAAGCATTTTATAACAACACATAATGGTGACTTGCAATATTTTTCTTTCTTTGGGCTGGAAAAAGTTCACAAAGATTGTAGAGGAGGGAACTGGTCCCAGAAGGTTCTCAATCGAGAAGCCTTCTGGATTTTGAATATGGACACTCGCTTCCCCAAAGGACTTAATTATAAAACCGATTTGATGTACATTTATTAATTAATATAAAATTAGAATATGGAAAATTATTTATTCCTGTTGTTTTTCTACCTTTTTTTCTATACAGTGTGCAATGTTCAAGTTCATCCACTAGGGGGATCACCTATCTCCACCACTACCACAGCGTCTGTATACAGGTGTTATTAGCGCGTCTTGATTTGACACATGCGCATTACATTCACCTAGACGCCAGTGGGAGGAGGGGGTAAGTGGTCCGTTTCCTGTTGCTTTTAATTTTTGATATATATGTGAGCTTTTTATGTATTAAGTGTATAAGCTGTGAAAAAGACGGTTACGTTGAAACGCGTTGCTGCACACTCCTTGTGTATCTTTTGGATGTATATGTGTTCGTGACAAATAAAGGACCCTGATTTTATGAGCTTGAGTGCTACAGAGACTTTCTGATTGATATGTTACAAATAAAAAACGTCTGCTGTTTGCAAAAGACGTCCGAAAATAATGATAATAAAAACGTCTGTTATTCAATATGCTGTGTGCATTGGACGTCTGTCTTCCCATTGATTTTAGTGCATTGCATTGCAGTCAGTTAAATCTTGGCAAAAAAGGACGTTATTTTAAATATGAAAATCGGCCGCCTTTTTAATATTTTTGATGTTGTGTGAACATAGCCCTAAGGTGCGAAATAGATAGATAGATTTTTTTTTTTTTTTTTTAAGTAAAGTTTTCATATAGTTTTCTTTTCTTTCTTTGTTCTCCAAACTGAACTTGGGCACAGAAACAAGCTGACATTTCATGAGCTATGCAAGGCACCAGAGGTGAAATAAAAATAAAACACAAAATGACTGGTTTATCTGATGGGTAACACGTTGTCCATAAACCGGTTTCTGCAGTGCTTTCAAAGTCTGAAAAATGGTTCATTAAATGTGTGAGTTTGTTAAAATGTATCAGTAGATGCCCTGTGTTTTCCACTTTGCTAGTGAGTTACCTTGCTGGCATAAATTGGAAAAGCCTCCTTGGACCCAATTATCAAAGAAATAGATATGGCAGAAGATCTGAAGAGTCATATTGATTAGAAAATGCTTCTGTCTGAAAACCAAAGTACATCTGTAATATTCCACGTATGCTGTGTTTGTATGGCCCTGTCTTTGTGTATGTGCGAGTACTAGCAATCCTTTAAAATATATTTCCAGTAAATCTAATGTACTTTGCACTTTGATAGCAAGTTACTCTGCAGCTTTCAAAGCCATGCTGAGAATTGCAATTTTCTGCCTTCCATTTATATTATTGGTGGTTTGAAATAATCTGTGTCCATGGCCCATGGCATATGCTACACTATTCAAGTCATTTGAAAATGTACAGCGATAAGAGACACCCACATAAATGGCTTCTCTCTTTCCACCTCTGGAAAAATTGCATAGTAGTTAAATACATAAATATTTATTACAGATAAATGAACCGTAAAAAAAAAAAATTCTCATCTCCAAAGATTATGTTCAACTGTAGAACAACTTGACCATCTCTGGAATATGCAGCTCTTTTTTGTAATGTAAAAATAGCAATACGTCATCCTACTGTATACTAAAAGTTCTACTGCGATATGCATGAAGCAATATGGAAGATTAGCATGTCCTACTTCACAAGTGATGTGACATTCTGACAAACTGTCCCACAGTGGTTGAACATTTTAAGATGGTCGGTTATTTTCAATAACTGTCGGCCATATGTTCATTCGGACTACAGTTATCTCTCCTGACCTCCGCGTACACATAAAAAGAGATTTCCGGAACATATACATATATAAACTCTTCAGTGCAATACAGGTTAAAGCAGGGAAAACTCTAACAGGTGCAGGCAAAGAGTAAGTGACTCACGGTTCTGTAGTACCTCCTGCAGACTCTGTGCAGTGTTTTCTGTAGAGTACTTTCTGCACACCTTGTACAGTTTGAGAAGCAGTCCCCAGCATATACAAGGTAGTCCATGGCGTCCCCGCTAGCGTAGCCCACCGACTCTTACACTAGCCCGACATGGCAAGGAAGCTGAGACTTGAAGAAAGAATCCCAGGTCCATAGACCAGGCCTGGGTAAAAACTGCAGCAGCGACTCTCTTGTGACAGTGTCTTAGTCCCTCCACACCACTAATGGAGAAAAGATCTCCCCACAGGAACTAACCTTCCTTTTATAGGGGCAACTGAGCTTTGCTGTGATTGGTGGGGATGCCGGAGACAGGAGAAAGAAGAAGTGTAATAGCTGTAAAAGTGAGGGAGAGACACCTGCACCTGTCATAGGACAGTACAGTAACATGTGACATACATCAGTTAACCCATAACCTTCACTGTGCTCACAAAAAAAACTTACACAAAAGACAAAGAGTGACACCTAGTGGGGAAACACAAACCAACACCTTTATCCCCCTTCTAATGTGATACCTGACAGAGGCACCACCCGTACTGGGACACTACACACGCACACGCACACACACACACACACAATGGCTGAGCAATCGACTCCAGATGTGGCTTATTTCAAAACCATGAAGAGGCAGTGATGGGCAGGGACAGGGTGTCTGACAGGGAACTTTGGGGAAATAAGGATAGGTAGGAATTACTTAATTTCTTTTCTTTTTAATGATATATATATATATATATATATATACATATATATATATATATATATATATATATATATATATATATATTCCTTTAACTTAAACACTGGGGTACAGAGATTCTATGGAAACACACAGGCTTTTTTTTCCATAAATTAATGTCACATGTAATAAAGACTGACTGCAGCACCACTGTGAAATTATGTTTTACACAGAAGCGCAGGTAAACTCAGTTACCATATTATAAAAACAATGGATTGGCAAGGGTTTATAAAAGGCAAATTTCGATCTGCTACACAAAAAAAGCAACTATAAACTTTGAAGAGAGTAAAGCAAATAAAAGCAAAGAAGAGCACATGAGTAACAAGAATATCTGTTGATCACAAATCTCCAATTAACCTTTGAAAATTAGTAGCGTCTCTATGCATAATTTCCAGTACTGCTACTAAACAATCAAACTGCAGGAAAAGCAATCACATAATTACAAGCACATTATAAATAAATGTGGTTTGAATAAAATGCGCTGGAGGTGAAGAGACCCCAAAATGGCAGCACCTACATTTATTTTCTTGTTTTTGTAGTAAGGCTGCGATCTAAATGTTTAAGCGCAATATTTTACAAAATATGTTTATAGTATCATTCAAGTAAGGCAGAGCTATAAAACGTTTGAAATTTAAGTTTAAAATAAGAAATGGATAAAAGAAAGAAAACTATTTTAATTATACATTAAATAATAATAATAATAATAATAATAATAATAATAATAATAATAATAATAATAATAATAATAATAATAATAACCTTTATTTATATATTCTTTGCACTTTTTCCACTATTCCTTTGATTCACTGTTTTCTAAAGCATAGTTATTATAATCTCTTTATATTTTGCTTATCTAATGTATATTAACAGTGGTAGCATTGTTAATCCAAAAAACTTTGTGCTTACTTTAGAGTTTAAAGGAATGGTGGGAAATTTATTAAACATGCACCAGGCATATATCTGGAAAAATGAGCAGATTTTCGCATAAACCAAATTGTTTGCACAATTATCTGTGACTTATTCCCAGTGTATACTGCCTAATGAGCAGGCAGGGCAAAATGTGAAGGAGGCATTGCCTTCTCCATCACCTTATTTATCATAATTCACCCCTTCTAGCGTGAATAAATCATGGTAAAAATCTACACCAGCTCACAGATTGTGTAGTTTTCTGCAAATAATGCACAGCAGCCACAGATTCACATATTTAATGAGAGGCGTGCACCTCTCATTAAATCTGGTGTCAGGCCTGGGGATGATGCTTTATATAGACCGGTGTGCTTGTACGCTGGTCTTGATGAATGTTCTCATAGTGCTTGACAGTATTGAAAAAATACTTGCAACTTTATGCATAAATATTATAATGGACTGCCTTCATTTTTACTTTTAAGCAAAAGTAGTGAGAGATAATAAAAACCTTATCATAGCTTCAATACTTACTTTTATTAAGATTTCTAAAAAACAGTTTTACTCTTTTGACGACTCTGATAGCACAGCAATAGAAGTGGGCCTGCTTGCCAACAAGTAAGGCATAATTTTTATAATGTCTATCCATTATGCTACAGATGAAACATTAAATTCTTGAATGGGTAAATAGAATTCAGAACACATAAAAATCATCTTGATGAATGGAGTCGGATATCTCTTCTTTTTTTTGCATGTCAAGCTAGAAATTTTCAGCAAGGGATTTGGAAAGACTGTATCTAAATATCTATTCATAGATTCATAATTAGCTCAATTAATGTAAATGCCAAAATGCAATCAAAACTATTAAGTACAGAATACTGGCAAATTAGTTGATTAAATTTGATCACAAGAGATACCGAGTCTGATTAAATTTTAATATCGGAGTACAGAACAAACATAAAATAACCACAATTGTAATCAACTCCTCAGACCTTATACGAAATCTCATGCTACATTCTTTTGTCCGGTTAATTGGTTTACAGCTGCTAGGTTGTAAGTCTTCTCAGAATAACTTTTAATTAAAGGCAAAATGTCTACTAAGCTACAAGAAGACAAGATCGAAAATACTTTAGTTTGCAGTATGTACTATTGTTTTTATCTAATTTGTGTGACCTTAAATTTATTATAATTTTCTCACCTTTCTAAATATTTACATTATATTTGCTTATATTTTATATATAACTGTATACAAAATCTATTTTATTGTAAATTGAAGAATGCAACTGCCAACATTTTCTCTGTTGTTCACATTTCCTCTAATGTGTTGATTTCTGTTAGATTTTTATTTTTTATCTCCACCAACGCTTGAAAAGCAGCATTTTCTTATATAGTTACTATGGAGACTTCACCTAAGGCTAGGTTTACACATGACCATGCATTAACATGACCCCAGATATATGTAACTGTTACTTTACACTGGAGCATATGCCAGCCAAACATGACAAAGAGGCAGTCTTTTAGTATTTGGTATATTTGACTATTAATAGTCTGTGTGCACTTTGAAATTCGTCTGACCTATATGACCAACATGCAGTGTTTCTAAATAAACAATCTATATAAAATAGCACTCGCATAATCAAAGCTTAACTATTCTGTTTAATGCCTAAAAAGGTATACAACAAAACGTTGAAGGAAAGAATGGGAGATCCACCTTTGTTGACAAAGAAATCTGTCAACCGTAATTCATATTCCAAACTCTGGATACTGTAAGATAGCTGTAAGGTCAAGAAGATACACAGTATGTTCATATATCCATCTGTGAATCCAGGATGTAAAAACATTCTTTTATTTCCTAGTACAAAGAGGCTTTTCCAAGGAACTAAAAAGCTGCAAAATGGAATGCCTTCTCTCTCTTCCTTCCTACATGGTTGACACCTGGAAGCGGAGTCCGAGGAAGGTTCTGGTATGGAAGGATGAGTAAGGAGGTGTTACAGCTTACAGCACTTCAGAAGCTCGGGAAAGCCTCTTTGACTCTTCATACAATAAAATAAAAGCATTTGTTTTACATTCTGGAAGAACAGACAGATATATGAAAGCTAAAATTAGTCTTCTTGACCTAACAGCTATCAACAGTTTGGAAGCAGTGTCAGCAGGTCAACAGATTGGATTCCCTGTAAATATGCTAATACTAAACATATAGATATAAATCTTATTTGTAAAGTATAATTTGTGGATTCAGTAACAGCATGCCTTCTTCATTTTGTTCCTATTTCTTTTTTTTTTAATATAGATACAGGTATAATTTAACCTCTAAAACATAAAAGCATATGTAGGCTAACACCAGTGATGTTCATATGTGTCCACCATTGCCTTTCCTTATGTTAAAGAGAATCTGTCAGCTGCTATTCACATTCAAAACAGCTGACTCTGTTAGCTGGTAGATCAGGAAGACAAATGCTACTTTTCATATATTTGTCTTTGATCCCAAGATGTAAAAGTATTATTTAGCAAGAAGATTCAAAGAGGCTTTCCTATGTTCTTGAAGTGCACCAATGCTGTAACACCTCCTCCTCCTCCCACCTCCTATACCTGACCCTGATTGGGACTCCATGATGTCAAGGCTTTCAAGTGTCAATCAAGCAGGGAGGGGGGAGAGAAAGAAATCATTACGCTTATGGCTATTGAGAAACATGGAAAAGCCTCTTTTACTCCTTTTATACAGGATAAAAGCATGTCTCTATATCTTGGAACCACAACTGGATATATGAAAGGCGCCATGTGTCCCCTTGTCCTAACAGCTATTTAACAGTGTCTGCAGTTTGGAACATGAATTACAGCTGACAGATTCCATGTAAAGACACTGTCATGACTTTCAAAATCTAAATCAATGGTAGATGTGATATAAAGCATGTTTGCATCATACATCAGCAATCAAAAAATACAGCACTTCATGTGTTTAGATTTTTTCCCCCCCTCAAAACAGAAAGTCCCCTGTTTCCCAGGTCATCTCACAGTACTTAAAGAGAAGGCAGTTATTTGATTGAAAAACGCATTGAGCTGTGACACTTATACACCAGTCTTAAATCAAACCCCGCCCCCATACACTCTAACGGACTTAATGGTGATCTTATTTAGGGGATTATTCAGGATTATTAATATCTGCTTTCTTCCAGAAGAGTCACACTCTTGCTTTTAGTTTGTGTGTGGTATTGCAGCTCAATTGCATTGAAGTGAATATACTACCACAAATTGAGGACAGGTGTTGACACATTTTTGGAAACAGCAACATTTTTTAAAATCCAAAATATCCCCTAGTGCGAATTTTTAATATAAATTCAACCTGAAAAAAATAACCATTCTCTACTAGTCTGCTGTTTGTAATGGCTCTGCATCACACTCTAGTAATGGGTGGTGGGTGAAGTTCTGGATTTTCTCAAAGAGCCACCAGCATTTCTTAGAGTGTTACTTAAAAGAGAAGTAAAATAAGTGCTTCTGAAATATTAATGGGAATGAATCTTCTTAACTACAAGAAAAGGAAAAAAAAAAGACTTGAGACTGCAGTTTTGTCACATAATTTGAAGTAAAGCAAGCATAGCAATTATCAGTGTGATTCTTGATCTTGAGCTATAAACAACAAAGCAATGGATGAACCATATCCTGCCTGGGGCTGAAGGAGGAGTAAGGAAGCTACAATGATTTTGTATTTTCTGAATTCATCGTCTCTGTGTAATGAGGCAAATCTGATTTATATTCTGTTGGAAAACAAGAAGCTATTTTACTTACATAAAATTTTTAAGACACTTATATGAAAGTTTTTTTTTTTTTTCAGTTAATCCTGCTTAAAATTCAACTGTATACACTACCGTTCAAAAGTTTGGGGTCACCCAAACAATTTTGTGTTTTCCATAAATAGTCACACTTATTCACCACCATACCTTGTGAAATGAATAGAAAAAAGAGTCAAGACATTGACAAGGCTAGAAATAATGATTTTTATTTGAAATAACATTGTTTTTACATCAAACTTTGCTTTCGTCAAAGAATCCACCTTTTGCAGCAATTACAGCATTGCACACCCTTGGCATTCTAGCTATTAATCTGTTGAGGTAAGCTGGAGAAATTGCACCCCACTCTTCTAGAAGCAACTCCCACAAGTTGGATTGGTTGGATGGGCACTTCTGGCGTACCATACGGTCAAGCTGATCCCACAACAGCTCAATGGGGTTCAGATCTGGTGACTGCGCTGGCCACTCCTTTACTGATAGAATACCAGCTGCCTGCTTCTGCTGTAAATAGTTCTTCAATTTCTTAGCATGGAATAGCCTTAATTTCTAAGAACAAGAATAGACTGTCGAGTTTCTGATGAAAGTTCTCTTTTTCTAGCCATTTTGAGCGTTTAATTGACCCCACAAATGTGATGCTCCAGAAACTCAATCTGCTCAAAGGAAGGTCAGTTTTGTAGCTTCTGTAACGAGCTAGACTGTTTTCAGATGTGTGGACATGATTGCACAAGGGTTTTCTAATCATCAATTAGCCTTCTGAGCCAATGAGCAAACACATTGTACCATTAGAACACTGGAGTGATAGTTGCTGGAAATGGGCCTCTATACACCTATGTAGATATTGCACCAAAAACCAGACATTTGCAGCTAGAATAGTCATTTACCACATTAGCAATGTATAGAGTGTATTTTTTTTAAGTTAGGACTAGTTTAAAGTTATCTTCATTGAAAAGTACATTGCTTTTCCTTCAAAAATAAGGACATTTCAATGTGACCCCAAACTTTTGAACGGTAGTATATATAGTTCAAAGAAAAATGTTGCCTTTGATATTTTTTGTACAGCATAAGATTACTTTTCCCTTACTTTCTGTAACACTTTAACACAAACTGAATACATTTTTGGGCACATTTGTCAAGAGACAACACTTTTTTTTTTTTTTTACTGGGTTTGCACCACAGGTTTTATTGGTAAATGCAGCATAGCGGAGGCTGCTACCTAACAGGCTAACAGGTTACAGGCTAGATTCCTCTGGCTCAGTGTGGTACCAACCCCATTCAATAAAATGTGGTACAAAACCAGATCCAAATCAAGCTTCCTCATTCCAATGATATAAATAATTGCACAATCTGTGAGTCAATCCTGGCAGTGACCAATAAACCAATAAACCCCCTCTGTGGATCAGCGCAGATGACTTCTATCCCAAGCCTTAAAGATTGTGAAGCGGCTGTGTGAGATGGCTCAGAAAATACTTGGATACTGTAAGGTAAGTAGATTTTATGTCACGGACGTGCCCGTTTCCCGTGCCCTGTGCCGTGGCTGCCCCTGCTCCTCTCTCTGCATCTTCTACATCTTTCCTGATGCAGGGACGCGGGTCCGCTCATTCTCTGCCCCCCCATGCAGGCTCCCATGTGTATCCAGCAGCTCCCAATAAATCCCAGCCTGCCCCCAACCTTTGTGTTGGAGCCTTTGCATGCTTTCCATTAGTGGTCCCAGCTGCCCGTGTATCCTGCCCATTGGTCCCACCCATTCCTGGTTCCTGCCATCTGACTGCTGTTTTGGTTGAAGGAGTCCCAGCCTTCCTGCCTACCTGTCTCCAGCTACACCTTGCCAACTGCCACTAGCAAGCCAAGCCAGGGGTAGCGACCTGGAGGTCGCCTGCCGCAGAAAGTCTATGCCGCCTTGTAACGGGCAATTGTTAAGACCGGCGGCCCCTTAGACTCCATTCCCTGGTGTGGCTTACATCATCGCTAGTGGTGGTACAGTGGATCCACGACTCCTGTTGTTACACTTTATTATCATTTGAAATGCGTTTTGGCCTGTAAATACTATCAGACCTTTCTCCAGCAGCTTGAGAAAGGCCTGATAGTATTTACTTACTAAGGCTTGACTGGCTGAGTGAGTAGCTCCTTTGGTGTTGTGATGACACAGAAAATGTAAGACACTGGGCACTGGGACAGTAAGTATGATTGTTATGTTCCATTCCAACAATCCTTTGCCCTTCCTGCATTTTTTTTTAGCTTGCCTAAAGTAGCCCTTTTATTGGAATGCTGCCTTTGCATGCATCCTATCGCTCCATTCATTCTAGAAGCAATTGGCCTCTATCCTAAGGGTTATGAGAGACTCTGCACACTATGGATTTGTGACACGTCTTAATGTTGGGATAACACCCAACATAATACAGGCTACTGTAAGCACTATCAATATTCTTCTAAGTGCATAATATGGAACAGAGAAAACATAAAACCACTCCAGCAATCATGAAAAATAATATTAATTGGGCGACAAGCTCTTGTAAGACTCATTTGGGTAATATTATCCAAGGGAACTTGTGCTTATGAAAAGCTAAGGTGCACTGCAAAACTCTTAAATCTTGAGACTAAAATAAATAGACCTCAATTAATTAAAATATATTGTGTGATGCAATAGTTCTTAATCCTACAGTACATTGTTGTAAAAAAATAAATAAAAGCTGTGAAATAAACACCTATTATAATGAATTATAGTCTAAGGCTCCGTTCCCACTGAGCAAAGGTAGCGGAATTCCGCGACGGAATTGTCCGCCGCGGAATGCCGTTAGCCTCCCGCTCATAATGGGACTCTATGGGAGGCGCGCGCTCCTGCCCTGTCCGCGCTGAAGAATGAACATGTTCATTCTTCAGCGCGTACAGAGCAGCAGCGCGCGCCTCCCATAGACTCCCATTATGAGAGGGAGGCTAACGGCATTCCGCGGCGGACAATTCCGTCGCGGAATTCCGCTAGCTTTGCTCAGTGGGAACGGGGCCTAACAATATATTTCAACACATATAATACCTTCTCATGTGAATCTTCTAGAGGGAACTGCTGCTTCATCATACACATTTAATTAAGATTTTAATCAAGCAAGAGAGTATTAGAATAAAAATACTGTCACTTGAAATTTGCATTCACGTAAATAAAACTACAAGAAATTGCATTATAAGTAATTTTTGTCTTATTTTCTAAAAAGAAGCAAATAAGCATGTAAGTTTACAATGCTTCAAACTAGCACAGCAACATGTATTTCTAGGTGTGTATACTTCTCCCTTTTATCTACCAGATGACAGCCTGAAGCATAGCACCTGATGCTATGAATAACCCCTTAATGATAGATGACGTAAGTGTATGCCATCCATGTCCATCACCTAATGAAGCATGGCATACATGTACGCCATTAGCTGTACAGGCTCTATGAAGCAAGCTCAGGAGCTGAGCTCACTTCATAGAGGGTGAAGACCAGCTGATATTAGGAGCCAGGCCCTCACCATTAATGGCTGCTGCCTGCCATTAACCTCTTAAACGCTGTGATTGCGTTGTGATCACAACTTTTAAGTTTGAGTGACAGTAGTAACCCCTGTCACTTACTGATCAGGGTCCCAGTAACGTGACTATGAGAATATGTAATTACCCATTCTATTAAGATATAACATTGCTGTTCCCCCACGGTAATAGCATAAATAAAAAAACACCATGATTCATATATTTTTTTGTTACATTATATATGAGAAAAAATATATTAAAAAGTGATCAAAAAGTCCCAGCCACACTAGTATAATGCCAAAAAAAAATGTGGCCAACAAATTTCAGGGTCTCTGTTAGTCCTAGTTGGGAAATAATGTCATTGAGAGAACACAATGTCCTGCGGTACAAAGTAGGGAGAGACATAAGGAAAGCATTAGGCTCGTATAGGAGAACATCATGTACTGAAAGACAATGTAGTTAATGTGATGCAACTGATCATTGCTATGATCTATTTCACTGAGATAAAAAGCTGCCAAACAAAGATTACTGAAAAATATAAATTGAAGGCAAAGGTTTTCAAAATATAGTGAAAATATAGTCAAAATATGTAAAACACAATTACACCTCTACTTTTAGAAAGATGTTGCATTGTCTGCCACACGACAGAACAATAAATTATTAAATTGCAATTGAATATCACAATTTTAGCAATTAATTCCACTAATCAGTTTTAAAAAACACATTTGCTAAATCTATAGCAGATTTATTATGTTTCAAGTTGCATCAAACATTTTTCATATTTTAGTCTCTTAAAACTTATATGAACTATATTTAATTTCATTATTTTGGACTTTCTTACTGAACGCTTTCTTCCTGAAAATTGCATTCTTCAGAACCCCTTTTGTAAAGTTTTCCTCTTTTTTTTTTTTTAAAGAGAAAAGAAAGTACAGATACATTATATTTCCTGAGAATTGGTACTATAGAGTACAAAAAATTCACTAGGGGCCTATTAGTTCTAAGTAACTTACTGACCGTACTTGTGTTGTTATGAGTGCACTCTGTACTGTTTTGAGTTGGTTAAATTGTCAGCAGTTTAAAAAAGAGAAAGTCATTTTATTTAATAGTTTTCAAAAGTGTTAAGTTTAAAGTGTTAAGTTTAAAGTGAACCTGTCATGAAAAAAAATATATCATAGAAACATATCTGTTTTCTAAGATCATAAGAACAAGCAGGGAGCTTAGTGTGTTCACCTCGTCTTCAGGCTATGTTCACACAACGTCAAAAATAGAGAAAAGGTGGCTGATTTTAATATTTTAAAAAAAGTCCATTGTTGCCGCAATTTAACTGACTGCGAAGGCATTGCATTGAAGTGAATGGAAAGACGGATGTCCAATGCACACAAACCGACGTTTTTACTGCGGACCTCAAAATAATGAACATGATCATTATTTTCGGACGTCTTTTGCAAACAGTGGACGTTTTTTATTAGTTGCTCAGACACAGTTTTTCTTTTTCATCCATTCTGTCTCCGTTTTTACTATTAAATTCAATGGACTTTTCAATTAAGCCGCACCCAAAGTCCAATTAGTAACCCCAAACTAGAATAATGTAACACCAGTCATTGCACTAAGGGAAAGCTGGATAGTTAAATGACGTCCATTATTTTAGACTCAAAATGACGGACATAATTTCAAACGGGGCTGAAAAAATATTGTGTGAACATAGCCTCAGCGTGTCATGTGACCTGGATGGGGTCCTAAAGCAAGTCTATGGGGCCGTCCAGACCTCACAAACACAGATCAAGGAGAGGATTGCAGCAGCAGTGAGGTCATCTCCTTGCTAGTTCTACTGAATGGGGACCAAACACTTAGACCATGGCAGATAAAAAACTTCTGATATTTCCCTAGGTTCCTTATTCCCCAACCAGGAATAGACTGGTGAAAAATATGAGACATATGTTAGCTTGCTGACATATGTAAGTTTATGTTTATGTTTGCTTGCTGAAATGGTATGCTGCCAAGTAACTACTGATAACATCTCTTGGAGTCTATGCCTTGATGAGTTATGGTGCGTTTACACAGGCAGATTTATCTGACCAATTTTGGAAGCCAAAGTCAGGAATGGACTTGAAAAGACAGACAGGGAATCTCAGTCTTTTCTTTATGACCTGCACCCTGTTTATAGTTTGTTCTTGGCTTTGGCTTCAAAAATCTGTCAGATAAATCTCCCTTTGTAAACGCACCATTATAAGAGCTCATATATATATATATATATATATATATATATATATATATATATATATATACTAACACACACATATATAACACATACTATACATGGCAAATACCAGAACTATTGACAGTGGTATACTAAATAAAATGTTAACGTTGGTCCTAAGTTTCATTTTTTCCCATTAGATTGCATTCCCCCTTATCTTTAGAGTATTATGACAAATTAAATCATACTAAATGACTAAATTGTAATACTGGTGTGCGTATAGTGGTTTTAATTGAGTCACAGCATGCTAGTATTATGGTGTGGCAGTATTATTTTTTAATGGTGGTCTGAGTATACTGGTCTTGGTAAATAAATACATAATGCAATATGTAAATGATACCTCTTCCTTGTATGTTATTGTTTGGTTATATCTATATCATAAAAATGAAAGTCTGTCTGTCTGTCCCGTATAGACTTCCAAACGCCTGAACCGTTTGACCCCAAATTTGGCACACAGATACATTGGGTACCCGGGAAGGTTATTGTGAAGGTCCTGTCTCCGCCAGATGTACAGGAGAGGAGGGGGAAGAGCGTATTGGGAATGATATTGAGATGATTGGGAAAGTTTCCACACTGCAAGCACAGGTGATATAATTAGCTGCATGTCTCCAGCAGTAAACGGCAGTTATGAGCCATAGCAACCAATAGGATTACTGCTTTCATTTTCACAGGGAGCTGGATTCTGAATGGTTGCTAGGGAAGCTGCCTCACAATATCCACAGTAATAACTGGTAGACCCCCTACTGCATCTATACAGTACATGTATACAGGGCCCCCTACTCCATCTATACAGTACAGGTATACACAGCTGTATTACCAGTTGCTGCTGCCCTAAGCACTAAACCTGAAGGTTCCCCATCCTCACTCACCAATTAGCATCAGGATTGGTAGGTAATAGCTCCACACGTCACATTTAACACCGCCACACCAAGCCTGACCAATACCACCATACTGTGACTGGATAACACTGTCATACCACACCTGACCAATACCGCCATACTGTGACTGGATAACACTGCCATACCAGACCTGACCAAAACCGCCATACTGTGACTGGATAACACCACCACACCAGACCTGACCAATACCGCCATACTGTGACTGGATAACACTGCCATACCAGACCTGTTCAATACCGCCATACTGTGACTGGATAACACTGCCATACCAGACCTGACCAATACCGCCATACTGTGACTGGGTAACACTGCCATACCAGACCTGACCAATACCGCTATACTGTGACTGGATAACACAACTATACCAGACCTGACCAATACCGCCATACCCCCCTCAAAAAGACACCAGATTTTCTGGCAAGTCTGAACAGGAGGGTACTGCCCCTCTGCAAGGTACTACCCTACGCACCAGACCATGGGTGCCAAATGGTAAATACGACCCTGCAGGTATACAGAACACTACAGGTATACAGGACCCCAAAACTATATACTACAGGTACACTTGACCACCACCAACTATATACTACAGGTATACAGGACCCCAAACTTTACACTACAGGTATACTGGACCCAAAAAACTATACACTACAGGTATGCAGGACTTTCACCAATGATATACTTCAGGTATACAGGACCTCCACCAGCTATATACTACAGGTGTACAGAACCCCAAACTATACACTACAGGTATACAGGACCCCAAAACTATACACTACAGGTATACAGGAACTCTACCAACTATATACTACAGGTATATAGGACCCCAAACTATACACTACAGGTATACAGGACCTCAAAACTATACACTACAGGTATACAGGACCTCCACCAACTCTATACTACAGGTATACAGCACCTTCACTAACTCTATACTACATGTATACAGGACCCCCAAACTTTACACTACATGTATACAGGACCTCCACCAACTATATACTACAGGTATACAGGACCCCAAACTATACACTACAGGTTTCCAGGAACCCAAAACTATACACTACAGGTATACAGGACCTCCACCAACTATATAATACAGGTATACAGCACCCCCACTTACTCTATACTACAGGTATACAGGACCCCAAAGTTATACACTACAGGTATACAGGAACTCCACCAACTATAAACTACAGGTATATAGGACCCCAAACTATACACTACAGGTACACAGGACCCCAAAACTATACACTACAGGTATACAGGACTTCCACCAACTCTATACTACAGGTATACAGGAGACTCAAACTATGCATTACAGGTATACAGGACCCCCGAACTACAGGTATACAAGACCTCCACCAATTATACACAACAGGTATCCAGGACCCTTAAACTATAAACTACAAGTATACATACCTCCACCAACTATAAATTACAGGTATAGAGCACCAACTATATACTACAGGTATACAGGACCCCCGAACTGTACAGTACAGGTTTACAGGACCTCCATCAACTATACACTATAGGTATACAGCCCCCCAACTATACACTATAGGTATGCAGCCCCCCCAACTATGCACTACAGATATGCGAGACCCCTAAAAACTATACACTGTGGGTATACAGAACCCCTCCAACTATGCACTACAGGTATACACTAATTCCACTGATTAACTCAGATGAAACAATACCTTTAGCTTGGCCTCCTGGGCACCTTAGAACAAATCTAATTAACACACTGACACTTTATACCCGGGCAGCGCCGGGTACATTTTCTAGTAATAAGATAAAATTCCGGTTTTAGCTTAGTCAAATCTCTAATGTTGTCACTTCAACATGAAGAGATTTGCTTTGCTAGGAAGGTGGTGTCTTGGTTGTAATGATCTCACAGCATTTTGTTTACTGAGTGTAATGAATCTTATGTGATCATTCTGAACCACATCCTGCACTTAGTAATTCTGCTTTTATATTGATCCATCTGTGCCTGCTAACAACATGAATGTGCATATATATGGCTTAACAAGTCCAATTTCTAGTTTCTACCTTCTTTACAAAGTGACACCAGTGCTGTCTTCTAGATGCATCCTACCAATTGTTATTCATAATAAGGCTTCTGAACACACTTATCTCGAGATATATAAAGCACAACCTCACTTTCCCTATGAATACTGTGTTTCTATTTATATCTATAACAATTATAAGGGTTTTTAAGTGATGTTAGGATATTCTATCAATAGTTTGTGCTTAGAGGGTCAACCACCAATCAGCTGAATGAAGGGCTAAAAAGCTTAGTGTTTCCTTCACTGGTAACACATCCAAGTTACAGGTATGGTGCAGCTCACAGATCTGTATGAGGGATAAACCAAAGTAACCTACTAATGTAGCTCATCTTCAAGAACCAGAGTAGTGAGTCAAATAGCAAAAGAGTAATTAGTCCTCTAGGTGTTTCTCTAATGTGATAGGGCTGGATGGATATTAAAGAATAAGGGCATATAATTAATAAAATATACATTAACAATAAAAGTTAAAACAAAAATCAAATATGGGCTTAAATAAATTCAAATTAAAAAAGTCAAAATTTAAAAAATTCCACAGGGCACAAATTACTCAATAAAATAGAGTAGAATAGAAAGTATCAAAGACAGTAACCACTGTAATATTTAGCAATCCACTGCTCAGGATAGGGTCTATCAAAGAATGCTCATTAGGTCCTGGGGAGAAATGCTGTTTTAGTTCCAGCTACACGTCTTACCGGTCTTGATGTCTTGAAGGTTGGTCCCGGGCGTTTTCATGCCGCTACTGTTCTGCCTACGATATCCAGGACACCTGATCCAAAATGCCAGAGGAGAACCCTGTGTGTGCAGTCTTGTTTTGGATGAGTGAAAACAGTATAGGTATCATAGAAACATAGTGCAAGCGCAAATGATGTTTGGAGAAGTCACTGTGATGTTTAGGTGTCTGGTTAGGTGTCTATTCTTAGCGGGGCCACAGTATGGAGTGGATGCAGTCTTTTAGAGTAAAATAGCTTAGTCTGCTAGTTGTGCTTAAAGCCAATGTGTTTTGAGTTTTGCACAAACACACCCCTTCTTTAGTGGCAATTTGAAGTGAAAGTTGGACAGAAGTAAAGAGATGGTTCTTATATCATCCTTCAAATGGTCACATGTTCATGGATTGGTTCAATACCATGGAGTGGGTCATCCATTGTTTGTACTTTTGTCTCTTTAAAAGCTGTTTTGCCGATATAATTTAAAAGTACTTTTACATGTTATTAATTGATGTACTGTCCAGTTTCTGCCTCCTATATTCAGATGTTGTGTAGTGAGTTTTTTGTTACAGTAAGAACATTTTTTATTTCCCTTTGGGACACATGCTGTTAAGCCACAATTGAGATTTGCTTTAGTTTGATTCCTATTCAGTTGAACGATTCCTCCTAAATGTGACTGGGCAATTTTTTTTTTTAATATCGGATTGCTTTCTAGTTTAACAGGCTGTTAAATGAGTTTAACAGATGTTAACAAAAGTTTGAGAGAGACTGGGAAGGTAACTCCCCTAGCATATAGACGTGTTGGCACATCCGGCGGGTAGGGGGGTTCAGAGAGATGTTCCTCCATGACACTGCTCAGCAGCCCATGACACCTGGCTGTTATCAGCAGCCAGGGACCATGGGCATTAGACGGCACAGCACATCACCGTGCCCGGCTAATTAACCCTTTGAGGACCAGGCCCAAAATGACCCAGTGGACCGCGCAAATTTTGATCTTTGCGCTTTCGTTTTTCCCTCCTCCCCTTCTAAGAGCTCTAGCACTCTCAGTTTTCTATCTACAAGCCATGTAAGTGCTTGTTTTTTACAGGAATAGTTGCACTGTGTAATGGCGTCTTTCATTTTACCACAACATGTATGACGGAATTCCAAAATTATTATTTATGAAGATATGAATTGGTGAAATTGTAAAAAAGAATACAATATGGTAACTTTTGGGGGGTTCCTGTGTCTATGTAATGCACTATATGGTAAAAGCGACTTGATACTATTATTCTATACGTCAGCCCGAACACAACCATATGCAGGTTTACACAGATTCTCTAATGTTATATATTTTTTTATAATGAAATCCTTTTTTTGGGCAATTAATTATTAATAAAATGGGTCTATTGTGACGCTTATAACAGTTTTCCATTAAACAAAGTCCATGTAAGTGAACCTTTACCAGTTCAGGCTCATACAATTCCAACCACCACCGGTCATCAGTTGCACATGTTCAGTATGAATTGGAGCCAACATATGTCATGCTTTACGGCGATTAAACATTTATAAGGCAAGAGATAGACTAACATTTTGCTGTTGTAAAACATACTAACATCACTAGTCACTAACTGATGTAGTATAACCATGTTAATACAAAGCATATGATATAATCTAAAATGATAGTTAGAAAAAGATATATTGTAAGCCACTCAGTAGCCATCTTGTCTCAGAGTGTAAGTTCTGAGAATAACTTGTTTACTGCATTGCGGTAACATATGTTAGTATCAATCATATATATATATATATATATATATATATATATATATATATATATATCTGTAGGGTAAAGCAGTAGTATATTCTGGGATGTTACACGAGCTCCTTAGAAGTCACCATATAAGTTGAGGCACAGAGTAGGGAGCATGGGGGCTTCTACTATATAAGAAGGGAGTGTAGGACATGGAGAGGGGAGGCCATGAGATTGCTACACATCTGCACGCCATGGTATTGAAATCTCTCCCAGTAACTTCAAACACTGGATACATGGACTCAAGGACATTCTCCAGATAATGAACTCTGCTTAAATCAACAACCTTTGTAAGACAACTTATTATCTTTGTCTATACCCATAACTTTTGTATGCTCATTTTTTTTTGTATTACCCTTTTGTGCATTAAATCTATGCTCCTATATTTTGAGCAAGAGCATATGGACTACGCTTGTCACATTCTTTCCAACTGCTACTGAACTCTGTACTGTGTGAGAGGATACGTGAGGGGCCCAAATTCCAACAGCTGTCTTCTTTTTTTATTTTTCTTTCTCAATATGTTCAGGCTGAGGAGGCTTAAGAGGTATGCATTCACTGAGTTGGCGTGGGTCCCGTCTGCCACGCAACGTTTCGATGGTGTATCCCTCTTACTCATGCGTGCTGACGGGATGCACTCCTCTCTCTTTTACTCCCATGAAGCCTTCACCACACTACCCCTTTAAAGTTATACAAGTTACATATCATTGTATTCGCACTGACTTCAGGAACACAAATGACATGTCAGTTTTACCAGTGACTAATGTAAAAATGATCCCCTCCCCCATCAAAAGAATTGCACTTGTTTTTAATTTCACAGCACAAACCTTTTTTTCCGGTTTTGCTGCAAATTTTATGGGAAAACGTAAGTCAGTTTTTGCAAAGTACAATAGGTTTTGCAAAAAATAAGGGCTTGTGTGGGTCTGCAGGTGAAAAAATTGCAAGCGCCATGGCCTTTTTAAAACAAGGAGGCAAAAATGAAAGTGCAAAAATGAAAATTGGCTCGGGAGGGAAAGGGTGAAATAATAAAAAAAAAAGAAGCATAACCTCCTTTGGTTGCTCAACCATCACAGGTAAATCCCTGATAGAAGTACCCTGGTGACCACTGCAGCTAGTCGCTGGACACAGCATTCACATGCACTTGTTGCCTAAAAAAACATTGTCATGTGTCCTCTTATTTCTTATGTTCAATGGATGTCCCATAGGTTCGAGCCTCCGTTATCATAAACTAATGGCATATTTTAGCAATCTGCAATGACTATATGAGATGGAAATACCTTATTTTTTTTATGAAACTTGAGATAAAAATCATATATTTTTTTTATATATATATATACTGTATACATATATTTTTTTGTCAACAGTAAAATGGCATCATCCCGCTTAATACTCTTAATTATGTTCTTTGCTGTTATTAATTTTGACATTAAAAATAGCTAGTACTCAATCTGTGCAACTTGTAAATCTACATTTTGTCAAGTGGTAATTAATTTTCATAAGCCGCAATCAGTCTAACTTTAATAAAAGGTAAGGCTTATTACATCTGCAGTTAACCCCAATGGACATAGAGACTTGAGCAAGTTACTGACACATTCATTTAAGAAGATAATTACAATGCAGAAGTACTGATGAAGACAGACTATTTATTTTTTACCTAAGTGGTAGCATTTCTTATTGTCACTCAGTAATAGTTCCCCACAATAAGTAATTAGTTTGTAAAACTACCATTGAATGGAAAGACTTTGTTGATGATTCACTAAATACATTGCCATACCTTATGCTAGATTAAGCTATCATGAAACCATTTTCCATTAATTCCATGTAAGTATCCTGAATATGACACACACACACAAAAAAATATTAATAATAATTAAAAAACAAACAAACAGAAATTGCATGACTAAATACATTGAAATCTAGCCGTTTCTACAGTGAAATTTTTTTTTAGTTGCATTGTTTCTAAAGCAGTTCCACACAGTTCAATAGGATTTTTATGTTACTGTAGCTCAGCTTTATTTACTTCTATGCAGTTGTGAGCAATGCCAGGCACAACCCATGGGCAGATATAGCACTTTCTGGAACTCTTTCTTTAGCACTCACTGTTAGGTAGCTTTCACTTGGCCTTAGTATTGTATTTAAGGGTATTCAAGCATCTATAATATACCCACAGTAACTGAATATCATGCAGTTCAATGAATCCGAACTTAGATCGCTATAAGATCTTATGGACAGATAAATCCAGTTAATGAAAAACCATGGATGATTTGGGCATTGGAGCCATATAAATGCTGCTGGGAGTAATCTTAGTGAAGTGCTCTTAATGAGTATATTTGATGATCTGGGGGGGGGGGGGGGGTTGGGGATGCTTCATTACCCAAGGACATTGATGCACAGATGTCCATGTCACAATGAAGCAGCACTCTCCTCCTCCTCCTTCTGAGAGCCATAGCACTTTAATTTTTCTACCTAAAGGGCTGGTTGGGGTGTCATTTTTTTGCACCACTATCTCTAATTTGTATTGGTATCAAATTGATGTAGAAGAAAAATTTTGATTTTATTTTTTTTCTGATAATTTTTAAGAAAATCAACAATCCTATTTTTTTTCTCTCTCTTTTCATTCACAACATTCCCTTTGTGGGAACAATATTGTTATATTTTAATAGATCAGACAATTCCACACGCTATGATATATCATTTTTTCTCTTTACTTTTTTTTTGTAAAATGGTGAAGGGGGTAATTTAAACTTTTATGTGGGGGGGGAGGCTCCTCACAATATGCATGTGCCTAAACCAACTTTAAGGGGCATCTGTCTGGTACCAGGGGAGGGCATTCAGGCCCCATAACAAGAGCAGAGGAGGTACACCACCTGCCCTAGCTAATACCACCTGCCTACCCTGGTTACCCTGGTTGTCACTAGCTGATTACAATCAAGCCATTTAAGTCAATAGGGCTCATGCCTATCCAGATATGTATGGGTCAGAATCCCATTTTGATAGGTTGCTGACATAAACATTAACGGATGTTACAATCGTAATGTGTATGCTGTCTTAGGTATATAGTAAGGGTAGCTTCACACACAACGTATCCCAGCAGATTTTATGCTGCGGAATTGCAGCGGATCCCCAGTAGATCCACATCAGATTGGATCTAAAAAATTGAACCCAGCATCAAATCTGCACCATCAAATCTGCTGCAGATCAGCTGCGGATCTGCTGTGGATCCTGTAGGTGTAAATGCACCCTAAGGCCATGTTCACACAACGTATATTTTCATATAAGTATGGCCGTCGTTGCAATCGGAGTGATTAATATGAAAATATATGTTACCTTGTCATCTATGGAATCCCAGCTGGAGCGTATACACATAGTATACGCTTCGCCTGGGATCTCTAGCAGCGCCGCAAACAACTGACACCAAAAACTATTCATTAAATAGCGGCCACAGAAAACCCTGTCAGTGCACACAGTGGAGCGAGCGGCTCCGGTAGCGCAGTGGGGCAGAACTCAGCGGCGCTAAAGATCATCCGGCCGGTACTGCAGTACCGGCCAGGATTACCTTTAATAAGACCGGCCTTTCCATGACCTGGCCGGGTCACGGAAAAACCGGTCTCATACAGCATCTGAACATGGCCTAAAACTATTCAAACCACATATTAGTCTCTTGTCATTTCTGACATATGTTAATATGTTAATATGTAAGTATTATGTGAATATCATGTGTGTGTAAGAAAAAAAAATATCAGTGGTTCCATAAATGCATCATGAGCTGCCCAATAAAACAACTGCTTATTAATAAAAAGCCTAAAACTTTAATAGGAAAAAAAGTTTACTTTTGTATAGTCAAGGAATATACAGTGTGTGTGTGTGTGTGTGTGTGTGTGTGTGTGTGTGTGTAATATTGAATATGATGATTTTAGACTATAAGGTATACTGTTTTCTCTCTCATCCGTAAATACATACTATATAGTTAAACTCTGAAAGGAAAATAACAAAGGTAAAATTCTTTCTGCATCATCAAACTAGTTATTCTAAAATGAAAAGTAATAATGATAATAACATTGCTTCAGGTCAGAAGTGAATATGATAGAAAGGAAGCTGCCTCACGGCAAAGCTTTATTTACTTAAGGAAAACATTCCGTACACGGAAATGATCTGTCAGTGAATACATTTAACATATTTCTCTGCATAAAAATATGACAAAGCCTTGTCTGAATTTTATACATGTGTATTTCAACTGACAGTTCTACAAAACCATCATTTTAGATGTAGTGTTTTAATATTAATACTCATGTTCTTTTCTTTCCTTTATTGAATGCAATACTTTAATGTAATCAAATTATTATAGCACCTTAAAAGAAAAACAAGCTGAGACACTTCATGAATATAGCATTAGCCTGCATTCTAGGAAATGGTAACACTGTCAAAAACAACTATTTACCATATACAACATGAAATTAAATTCTGCTAAGTTAACAGATTCAGGCTGATAAGATGATTCAATAAAAAAAATCTGTACAATTTGCATGTGCATTTGAAAGATTTTCAGAATTTTATTTATTCTCTATTTTCTTGTCTAAATATCTAAATATAATAATAATAATAATAATAATAATAATAATAATAATAATAATAATAATATAATTAATGTTCCAAACTGCTGACACTGTTAGGTCAAGAAGACATCATATAGTACCTTTCATATATCCACCTGTGCTTCCAGAATGTAGAAAAATGATATTATTCTCCAGGGCCAAGTTTCAGAGAGGCTTTCCCAAGCTCATGATCTTCTACAGACTGTAACACCTCCTCCCTTTCCATCCCTGACCTCCTCCCTTTCCATCCCTGACCATGCCTGGAGCTCATCTTGCAGGTCACAGTTAATCAAACAGGTCACATATAGGAGGCGAAGTGAGGAGGTATTACAGCTTGCAGGTGACAGTCAAGCAAGCAGAGTCAGATCTAGGAGGTGGTGTGAGGAGGTGTTACAGCTTGCAGGTGACAGTCAAGCAAGCAGAGTCAGATCTAGGAGGTGGGTTGAGGAGGTGTTACAGCTTGCAGCACATGAGGAGCTTGCAAAAGCGTTACACTTTTCTCTGAAGCATGTGTCTATGTTCTGGAAGCACAGATGGATATATGAAAGGTACCTTGTGTCTCCTTGACCTTACAGCTATCTTACAGTGTCAGCAGTTTGAGTTGTTAATTTAATCTGACAGATTCACAACTGTTATGTAATCAGTACTCTGGAAAAAATATTCTTCCATTGTAAGGTTCTGTTTTGATCACATGATTATAATATATGTTTAACATATGTACAAAAAATGTAAAGAAAAGTATGCCTTTATACGATCCAATCAACTTTATTTGATGTATATGTTGCCATATGGCTGTACATTCATATACACTTGTCAAAATAACAAAACTATACTAAAAATATGATAAAAATTTTAAACACCTTTTTTTCAAATATAAAAAATATAAACTACAAAAAAATCAAACAAAACATACAGTAATCAGTACTGAAAAGTCTGGCAATGTCTTAACTACTCAAATATAACTTTATTTATCCTGCATGGTAAATGTAAATACCCAATGCCTTTTACTGGTCATCTCACCTCCAAAAAATTACACCAAAAAGTAAACAATAATTCATATGTACCAACAAAAACACAAAAGGGTCACACCATAAAAAAACTAACTTTTACCCTTTTTTGTGTTTATCAGTATATAATAAAGGATGCACATATAGCTATGTCAACTAAAAAATAATAGGAAGAGAACATGAAAACTGGCTGCATCTCCAAGGGCTTAAGAATTTATAAATAGGTTAGTGTCTGCCTATTGGTTTCCATTAAGGGGAGCCTTTCACCTTGAATATACTGCCCCTGCTGAGGTCAGCATAATATAGTGACTCACATGCCGATTTCAGCTTGTGCAGCTTGTGTCATTTGTGCAGATATGTGCAGTAATTTAAGGGAACTTACATAATGAAGCCTACAGCATGGGCTCAGAGCAGCCAGAAAAAAATAACAGCATATTCATTAGGTGCCAGTTCCCCACCCACCCATCAATGATTTAGATGCTTGTCCCTACACATAGTGACAGGGAAAAGTCTGTCAATCATTGGCAGGCATGAAGGAGCTGCAAGGCCTAATTAATATGTTGGACTGTGACAGTGTTGGGTCCATGCTGCAGGCTACAATGTGTAAGTTCTATTAAGTCATTTTATACTATTTACCTAAATATAAATAAAAGACAACAGAAGCAGCATATTCAAAGCGATTTTTTTTTTTTTTTTTTTTTATAAACAAAAGTTAAAAAGTGAAGTGGAGGTAGCAACAAATACATATCACATTAAACATCTTCTGTAGGATAAGGTAGTTAGACATTGATATACAAACATATTTATCAGATTAACCCTATATAGGAAAATAAGGAGTCAAATATATATTATAAGAGAAAAAAAAGAAGGTGGGGGGAGTTGTGAGAAGCAGGGAGGGGGAAGAGGGGGAGGAAAGAGGGACATTAACTTTTCCTAACTACACAGAAGGAAAAAGGGGTCAACTGTTTAAAATAGTAATGTAAAATACACATCCCTTTGTAGGGATAAAATAATATCATTGGATTGGGAACATTGGATGTGCACTCCCCACGTGAGCATAGGTAAGCATGTTTCTGAAAGGCAATCCTGATCGGATCATTGGTTGCCATTTCAGTCCTTAGTGATAGGTCCATTAAAGGGTCCTGTTTGTATTCGGATAAAAGGAAGCCTAATTGTTATGTCAGATACAAGATGCCTAAATGAATATTGATTTAAAAACCTCTGTTTATGAAAATAGTCTTGACAATTATATAATTGCATTGTTGTTCCATATGGTTGGCATCACATTTAAATTATAATATTGACATTTATAATTCACAGCCGAGCTCACTTTTTGCTGTTGTGCATATACATTTCCACAGTGAGACATGGGCAGCAAAGGATCTTATTGATGCCCTCTGCTTCTTCTCTTCTCATGTATAATTGTGGTCAAAAGTCTATGGATATTTACTCCTTAACTTAACTGCCACTTTTGGCTTTAAAGCGTAACTGTCATTGCAGGGCCATTTTTTTTAAAACATTAAATATATATAGTACAAGCGATTTTAAGAAACTCTGTAATAGGTTTTATAAACGAAAAGAGTTTCCTTCTGTAGTGCAAAAGCAATCTCCCACCCTCACTTCAGAAGCAGCAGGATTTCTGTCTCCATTATGTGGGTATGGAGAGGGGAGGGGCTGTTAGGAGTGACTGAGCACGGAGCAGTCTTGCAAAGCACAACACCCTGCAATCTTTTCTCAGTAAGTTCATAGATAAGCACTGACCTTTCTGACCCCAGAATCCTGTGGTTTAGGTGCCCAGACAGTCTACAAACAGCTGACCTTCATGTCCCCTCTTCCTGCTCCCTCATCTCCCTCGGCCCCTCCCCCCTCCATAAGGATAGAATGGAGAGAGCAGAGCCCGTCTTTACTGGCTTCTCTGTAATGAAGACGTGTTTGCCTGATAAAGCACAGATAAGAAGTCAGGGGGGGAGGCTGGGAGATTGCTTCTTGAGTACAGAAAGAGGCTTTTTTGGCTAATGAAACCTATTACAGAGTTTCTTAAAATCGCTTATACTACTGATTTCTGCAATAAAAAAAAATATGACAGTTACGCTTTAAGGACCAAGGCCTAATTTTCAAATCTGATTGTCATATTTTTTTTGCTAATAACGTAAAAAAAAAAAAGTATTCAAGTGTTTCTGAGATTTTTTATTTTTTTTTTCATGGCAAATGTACTTTTATGTGAGTAGTGAGTATGCATTCACCCTTTTTTATTTGAAAAAAAAAATAGCATTTTTCTAGGTTTGGAATTCTTCAAGTCATAAAACACAAATTAGATAATTCAAATTTAAAGTCAATTTTATGTCGCCATTATTTTGTAAA
Organism: Dendropsophus ebraccatus; assembly: GCF_027789765.1. Taxonomy (NCBI): domain Eukaryota; kingdom Metazoa; phylum Chordata; class Amphibia; order Anura; family Hylidae; genus Dendropsophus; species Dendropsophus ebraccatus. The sequence continues at coordinate 70,896,653 of NC_091456.1, forward strand.
GGCCCTTTTACTTTTTTGGCTGTTACAGGGCTTTTAGCAAATTTTTAGCAAGTTCATATACAGTAACAGGAGTGACAATTGGGTACACTAACTGATGTGACAATCAGGTACAGTAATAGGGCCCTATTCCACTGGACGATTATCGTTCAGATTATCGTTAAATTGTTCTAATCTGAACGATAATCGTTCGGTTGAAATGCAGTTAACGATTAACGACCGAACAATAAATCATTGATCGTTTTATAAGACCTGGACCTATTTTTTTATTGTTGCTCGTTCGCAAAACGTTCGCGAAATGTTCGCATTGAATAAGACATTGTTCGGTCGTTCGCAATAGATACGAACGCAATAGCGAATAAATAGCGAAGAAAAAACTTTCGATCATAAGTAACGATTTATCGTTCCATGGAAATGAGTGAACGTTTTCAGGTCGCAATAGCGGTCGTTTGAGATCGTTAATCGTTAACGATTGTGCAAATGATAATCGTCCGGTGGAATAGGGCCCATAATAGGGTAAAGTCAGTGATTAGGTGTAGTAACAGGAATAGTACACAAACTGAGGCACCGATCGAATAGAGTAATGGTGGACTGGGGCAACAATTCTTCACTCTCAGTCTTTTCCATAGACACCACAGAATGGTATCAGGTTGTTCTTTGCAACAATAGCAGTGGAGAGAAGCACATGAAAGAAGGAGAAGTACTGTATACAGTGGTTTTGGTAGTTGTATAAGGTCCTTATAATAAGGTCCTTATAAAGATGTAGTCTGGAGTGTAGGAGAGATTTATCAAGAAGTCTTACATTAAGAATGTTCTTTGTTGTTCACAACAACCAATCACAGTTCTTCTTTCATTTTCAGCTCATTACTATATGTATGAAAGCTGAGCTCTAATTAGCTGCTATGGGCAACAAATCTTACTATAAGAAAGCTTAAAGCTAGTCACTGATGGTAAAAGACATTAGCTGATGGGAGCTACCTCCAGCAATGTGTAGAGTGGGCTCAGCTTCTGAACCTGTTCCATATATTTCTGGTGCACATTCAGCTTACATGTGTTCTGTTCTAACATGAAAGGACACAAATCCCTTTTTAGTTTTTAATCCCTTCCACATAAAGATGTGTCAACACATCCATGCCATCCACAGTGGGTTCCGCACTCGGAAACCTCCAGTTAACCCTATAGATGGTCCAGTCAGTGTGACGGCAGCATCTATAGGGAGAACATAAGGGGTAATCAAGTCCCTTTAATCCATGCAGGTCTACATGAGGAATAGCCCCATTTATTGGTATTATGTTCCCACAGGGGCACTAGAAGGCCCCTTATTATGGTTGCTGCCTTTTGAACACAATTGCACACAGCAGTGTTTTTAAACTTTCTTGTGAGTTCATTAAAGATTGTTTTACGCTTATCTATTCTTTGGATGTGCATTTTTTTTTTTTTGTTTCAGGCTTTTTTCAGTTTTTGGTAACTGTTTTACTGGGGCAAGTGAGAACTCTATTTATACCTGTGTGATATTTATGGTATGCCTGCCTTTTTTGTAGGTGATTTAATAAGCTAGTAACATTCTGGAAACTTATAGGCCACAGTCCTGAACTGCTTGCATACTACCAAAGAAAAAACCCTTCAACCATTTCATTTAAAGAATTTCAATAACCAACTTATTTTACCAAAACCTTAATTCTTTATTAGTTCATAAATCCCAAAGTAATCCCATAAAAACAACATGGACACAATGGACAATGAAAAACAACGGGTGCAGGGGATCATAACAATTGCTTGCAGCCTGTTAGTAGACAGTGAAATGGGAACTGAGATGGAGCAGGGAAATATCAGGAGCTCTGGCTCCCCACAGATGACAATCTAAGGTGGGCCACACATTTGAAACCCTTACCTTAAGCTATATACTAGACATAACATAGCAGGCCTCATTTTTAAAAACTTTGTAAAAGAGATGAGCAAATCTTTAAAAAGTTTGGTTCATGATATATTTTTTTATTTTTTCAAATCACAAAATCAATAGTTACCTGTCCCCACTCCCCTGGTGTCCTTTTCCTTCAGCCGCCTCCAACCCACTCAGGCAATCACTATGCCATGGTCAGTGATAGGCTGTGGGGCTGTCACTCTCGAGACAGAAAAGTGACAGCCCACAGTGCCATTCATTGGCCACAGCATAGTGTCCTTAAGGGCCCTATTCCACCAACAGATCTGACGACAGATTATCTGCCAAAGATTTGAAGCCAAACCCAGAAACAGACTATAAACAGAGATCAGGTCATAAAGGAAAGACTGGATTTCTCCTCTTTTCAAATCCACTCCTGGGTTTGGCTTAAAATCTTTGGCAGATAATCTGTCGTCAGATCTGTTGGTGGAATAGGGGCTTAAGTCAGTGATTGCCTAAGGGGGCTGGAGGCAGCTGAAAACATGGCAGAGGACACCAGGGAAGTGCAGAAAGGTGAATAAGCCATTTTTTTTTTTTTTTGCTAATTTTATTAACACATTTAGCAAAGTTTTACTGGATTTGCTTTGCTCTTCTCTACTTTCAAACAAAAATTGTTGTTGTTGCCCGTAGTACTTTTAGAAGAACTTTTATTTTGTAAAAGGCTTTCGATAGATTTATCTGTTTTTATTTTTAGGTTTCCCTATATGACTCATTCAGTCATTCAAGTCTGCAGTTAAAACTGATATAATTCTAATTTAATGTGTTATTTAACCCCTTCCTCCAATATGACATCATTAAAAGCAGTGCCAGAACGCATCATGACGTCCCTGGATGTCACGGTTTTCCTTCCCCCCACTGTCCCTATCTTAGATCTGGCAGCGTAAAAACACACACACACACACAAGCATAAATAAATAATGAATGAATTAAAACAAATAATTTAAATAAATAATTAAATAAATAATTAAAATAAAGGTATACCTTCCCCATCTCCCCTTTACAAATGATCCTCTATAAATAAGATACACATATTTGGTATCGCCGCATCCTTAACGACCCCGTCTATTAACCCACTACATTAATTATCCTGCCCAATTAACGTCATTAGAAAAATAAATAAAAAACTAACCCAAATGACAATTTTTTGTTAAACGTCACATGTAGCCAATATGTAAAATGTGTAACACTAAAAGTATCAGCTTATGCTGCAAAAAAAAAAAAAAAGCCCTCATATAACTCCATTTAATGTTACTGCTCTTACAATATGCAAGACACTAACAGTTGCTCAGGTTTCATATTTCCCACACTAGACAGCAAAAGAAAATCACTTCCTGCTTTGGATCTTCTGCCAATGTAAAAAATATTTTGCTTCTAGTACTTCCGCAGATGGCTAATTATGATCTCTGTGGATTTGCCTTATTCTTGAATCCTCAGAACAACGTCCCACAATTCCCAGGATTGGTTCTTATAACATTGTTATTAGAACCTTTATTACTGTTATTAACATGAAATATGTTATTGAAACTGAAAATACACTGCAGGTTTTTTTTTTTTGTTTTACAATATTACATTTTGTTACCCAAGGGTGCAGAAAATTATAGCACATAGCTGGTAGATCATGAATATCCTATTGCAGTGAGTGGAAAACTACAAATGCTAAGAGTATAATTTGGAGTCCTTTAGTCCCTACACAGAAAAATCATAAAGAATGTCCAGCATCAAATTAGACTAAAAGGTATAAAGTACTGGAACACAGCATGTTTTATCATTTGCTCATGCTTATATAAGCTTATGGTTATTGGTTATCCTGTAAAAAGTATTAAGTTATACAAACTCTTAAACTTAATGGGGGAGATTTATCAAACATGGTGTAAAGTGAAACTGGCTCAGTTGCCCCTAGCAACCTATCAAGTCCCCCCTTTCATTTTTCAAAGAGTCTGTGAGGAATGAAAGGTTGAATCTGATTGGTTGCTAGGGGTAACTGAGCCAGTTTCACTTTACATCATGTTTCATAAATCTCCCCCAAAATGTCTATTGAATTTGTATTTTAAATATTAATAATAAGCATGTTGCATTTGCACAAGGAAGTCTAAGTAAATACTTCAATTGGTTTCCTTACATTCCCTCCTGACCTAATCTTGGCTATCCAGAGATTATAAACAAAGAAGATAACATGATTATGAGGACTCCCTGTCAGGAGATTTATATGCTATATAAGTTGCTATCTAATGGTTTGGATGGGAACTACATCCTGTTGAGGTTTTTTTGTTAGCATGAACTTTAAAATTGTGTGAAAATTAAGTGAAAACATGATGGTAGTATCCAAACTGCTTGTTAACCACATAAAATAGAATACATAAAATGTACACTATGTAGTGTTTAGATAATGAAATTTAGAAGTTATCAATATATTTGTAATGTTTTCATTACTAAGCCCCTGAGTATCTAACTTTACACAAAGACAAACACACACCCTCAGACACTTTTTAAAAGGTTTGTAAAGGAAAATCTGAAAAAAAAAATATATTTCTCAATGTATTCTTTTTTTCTATAGAAATGCTACTCATTAAGCCCAGCTAGCACTGCACATGAGCTGCAATATTATTGCTGAACTACAAGATTGCAAGTCAAGTCACCCTATGGCAAATAAATCAGAAGCAAGTATGTAATGTTAAAGAGTCACTGTCGTGATTTTTTTTTTTTTTTTTTTGCAGAAATCAATAGTCCAGGCGATTTTAAGAAACTTTGTATTTGGGTTTATTAGCCGAAAAAAATGAATTTTTATCACGAAAAGCAGTTTGAAGCTCTCCCCCCGTCTTCATTGTTCTCCTATGGAGAGAGGGAAATATAACACCAAAACAGGACAACAAAGAGTTAATCTACAGCAGCATTACCCTTTATCTTCTCTGACAGTCAGCACTGACCTCTCTGACCTCTGAATACACTGTCACCCACCTCTGTGTTCTCAGCTCTCAGCTGCCAGCTAACTCCCTCCTCCCCCCTCCCCTCTCTGTAGAACAGACAGGGTTGTGTCTGATGCAACAAGTCACACTTTTCCTGATTTTTTGCAGTAGCTGACAGAAAGGAGAGGAGTGGGGGACCTGGGCAAAGTCTTTTTGAATGCAGATAATGGCATATTTGCCTAATAAACCCAAGTACAAAGTTTCTTAAAATCGCCTGGACTATTGATTTCTGAAAAAAAAAAAAAAAAATCACGACAGTGACTAAAATTAAAAAAAAAGAAAAAAAAAAGAATTTTGTGTAGTTTCTCTTTTCATAACGTTTTTTTCTTGTCCATTTATAATTTTTAAAATGGTGTTGCAATAACAGCTACTGGTACATTATTCTAGTTTGGGTTTGCTAATTTGCCTTTGGTTGTGTCTTTAATTGAAAAAAAAAATGTGTGTGAACAACAAAAAAGTAACGTTCACACGTTTTTTAAGCTCCGTTTAGATGACATTCGTCATTTTAAGTCTAAAATAACAGACATTATTTAGTAGCCTTGCCTCCCCTTAGTGCAATGATTGGTGTTTGTACATTATTCTAGTTTGAGGTTACTAATTGTCCTTTGGGTGTGTCTTAATTGAAAAGTCCATTGAATTTGATAGTAAAAACGGAGAAAGAACGGTAACAAAAGAAAAACTGTGTGTGAACAACTAATTAAAAATGTTCGCTGTTTGCAAAAGACGTCCAAAAATAATAATCATGTTCATTATTTTGATGTCCTCAGTAAAAAAGTCTGTTATTCAATACATTGTGTGCATTTGACGTCCATCTTCCCATTGACTTTAATACATTGCCATTGCAGTAAGTTAAATCGCAGATGTTTTTTTTTTTTCAACAGCGAAATCGGCTGCCTTTTCTCTATTTTTGACATTGTGTGAACATAGCTTTAGATAGATATGTGAATTGATATCTGAAAATAATTGACATGATCATTATTTTGACGTCTGTGCATATAGCGGCCGTTAGCAGACATCTTTTCTCGCAGAAAAGGCATCCACTTTTGCTATTAACCTCTAGATGACCCATAACATAAATGTCATGGCGCCGCTAGGGGAGTTCAGAGGGGGACACATGGCGACACCGCTCTTAACCGCCGCGATCCCAGCTGCTATCTGCCACACCTGCTAAATAACCATTTGAATGCAGCTGTCAAAGCTAACAGCTACATTAAAATGGCCACTGTAATGCATCCATGGAGGTCTAGTGGGGGGATTACTCCCTCTATCTGAACCGGCCAGGGGTCTGCATTGTAATGGCACTGATCCCGGCTCTGCGATCTATTGTTCCTGGCTGCAGCAGCAGAGAGCAATAGATCACCTATCTCATTGATCTATGCAATATATCTATACTGCATAGATCTCAATGAGAGATCAGTGAAGTCCCAAAGGAACTTGAAGAAAATCCCTTCCCGTAATAAAAGTCTTAATCATCTCTCTTTTGCAATTTTATAAATAAAAATAAATAAATAAACAAAGTTGGTATTTCTATGTGCGTAATCTCCTGAACTATTAAATTATTACATTCCTGATATCGCAAGGTAAATGGTGTAAGCGCAAAAAATCATCCGTAGGGATGAGCGAACTGCTCGGACTTTTGGTCCGAAAGCAGTTTGCTCTCTCATTATGCCTGAGATTCCGTCCGCATAGTTGCGCTCCCGGGAATATGCGGCCAGGATATTCCAGTGAATCCATGGTGAATTCCCTGGAATATCCCGGCCGCATATTCGCGGGATCGCAATTATCCGTCCAGGATCTCAGGCATAATGAGAGCGCTGATGCCGTCGGACCAAAAGTCAAAAATCATCCTCTCCAGCAGCCACAGCCCGCACAGCTCTGGGAGTCGGGTCGTGACATCACTATGTTATCCAGGAAGTGAAGCCTTGATGCAGTAGTAAATGCAGGGAAGAAAGCACTTATGTATATCCTTGTAATCGTATGGACTTGAGGAACATAGATAACAAGTCAGTTTTACCATAGGGTAAATGGGATAAACACTAAACCACCTCAAAAAAGTTCCAACAAAATTCTAAATATACGAAACAGCAGTATATGGTCACAAACATTTCTGGGGTGCTTGTTCTTCTGTGTTTTTTTTAACTGAGAAAATATATACTAAAACTTTGAAGGTGGATTTGTTATGTTTTGACACCTCAAGTCCTTAGCAAACTCACCATGGTAAACATACCCTAATAAGTAGAGAGCCCCATAATCCATGGTGTGGTCCTTTATTTCTAAGGCCTGTGTGAGATTGAAGTGAACCAGGGCCACACATGAGATACCTAATGTGTTACAGAAAAAAAAACAAAAACATAAAGTAGCAAAAAATAAATAAATAAATGCAAAAACAAGTAAAAGGATACGTTGTGAATCCTGAGTATAACATAAATAATAACTTTTTTGCATAACATGCAAGATCATATAAAATACAAACTGCTACCAGAATTTTATGGTTCAAAATATTTTTAATAAAGGTTTACACAGAGTAGTAAGGCAATGGTTGCAACTAAGAAAAAAAAAAAAACATGGCCAAGGTAAAATAAGTGCTAGAGTTTTAAAGGTGTTTTATTATTTGTTCCATATATCTTTCTAGTTAGCTACTCATGACTATTAGAATTGTTTAGAAGCAAGCTGTTTTGGAGTCCTTAGGAATTGAAGTATTGTGTAGACATTGATAAATTACGTTGAAGATTGTTTTATGACGATGGCTGCTCATTGTTAATACCTTGTCAGAACTGACTTCCTAATGAAGACATGTGGGGTACTTATCTCTCATAATACCTCTATTACAGGTCGTCATTTATACACATCACTCATGGTTATACAACTAATAAATGGTATACAATTAGCCATAAATGGAAGGGTTACCCGCCTGAAATGTGTCCTAGTAAGCTGTTATTTTCAGGAATAGCATTCAAGTATCAATCAATTGCAAGTTCAGGTATAATAATATGACACATAGTAGACATTTGTGTTCTCCATTCTTATATACTGTGTATATACCTGTGTATACTTTAGGTCAATAATATTACTAAACGTTATACCTGCTAAAAAGTAATGATCCAGTATAATTACTTTTAACATTTCCATTTTCTGTGCATACAGTTTGCCAAACATTTTTTACCCACATGAAATTTTATGATCTATGACTTAAACTATCAACTTCACCCCTAAATATAAATTGTAAACAAACAATAAGGATGATATATTTGTTTGGTTCAGAATTCTATGACAATTATTATATTGATATTTATTTAGCTATACTGACTTGTTATCCAGGTCTAGTCTCCAGAAGGCAGCTTTTTACTTTTGTGCTGCTTTGAAAAAAAAACAAAAACAAATAGAGGCCAAACACAGGAAGTCCAGGTCATGTGCACATTCACAGAGAAGGCACTCATTTGATTGATGGAAACATTGAGCTGTGACTCTTTGTAATGACTCAGACTTCCTGTGTTTGGGCTCTTTTTTCAACCAGCACAAGACTAAAAAGCTGTCTTCAGGAGACTGGATCTGCATTTCAAGTATAGCTTTAAATTAAAGCATGATAACTAATAATTTTTATTCTGCCCTTTCTGCTACAGCTTCTACTGAGCTCCAATATTAGCCTCGCCTACAGGGGCAGGGCTAAATTCAATGTGGGTCATGTCACTAAGCCTGAGAACACAAGAAGAAAGCGTACACAGAATGTACAGCACCCACAGAGGTCAATACAATGCTAATTTATTGAGAAGTCCAGGAAAACCCATTTAAGCCTAACCTTTCAAAAGTTCGGTTAACCCAGGTTCATAGAATTTTTCAGAAAAAATTGAGTTTATCTGAACCAAACTCTGAAGAAATGACATTAAACACTTGCATCTACAATAGTTGGACTATAGGGGTTCTATTGCTGTAAAAACAACCTCAGACATCACATGTTTTTAATTGCAAAAAAAGCAAGTTTTAATGTTTCATTTATTTTAGTGGGAGAAGTGTAAACAATGCACAATTAAAAATCGTGCTTATATTAAAGTGACATGTCACTTCTTAGGGGTGTTAGTGTTAGTTCCAGGCATTAAAAAGTGATTTTTCAGCAAAATTACCTCACAGGGACAAAGACAGACAGATCATACTTAACATGTTTGGCCACATAAGCCATAGTGTAAGTGACCCCACAGGGCCTAGGACATAAAGTTGAAGGTGGCACACAGGTAGCACTCTGTCCAGCTCAGTAGGGCATAGAACAGCCAGTTGGCGGTGGAAGCAGTAGCAGCAAATTCTTCAATCCTTTAACATTTTTAAATATTAAGTACTGTTAGTGAACAGCTAAAGGGGACCGTAAATGTTAAAAAAAAACAACTCCTAAGTAACACCTAGTCAAATGGGACACGGTTAAATAGACAGACAACTCCACCCACAAAATCAAGATCCATGAGGTTTAAAAAATCCCAGATTCAAGAAGGCTTTACATACAGTAAGTTTGACATTAAATGTATGTATAAATGTATGATATTTTTCTGTTCCTTAAAAGTGGAGAAGAATTTGCCACTCAGTTTAAAATTGTCACAAATATCCTGATGTAAACCCTGTTGAATCAGGGCCTATGGCTGCTGACAAGACAGGCATTTATAGAGACACTAGTTTAATTTTGTAACCAAGTGCAGCATGCAACCCATAACCCAAAAGGCTTCCGATGGGGATTTCTCGCTGCAGGACGGGGTCCGGGACTGGGACTTCAAGGAAGGGGTAAGTAAAAGGGGCTCCACCGGGAGGAAGGGCGGGTTTTACCCCCCCCCCCCCCCCCCCGGCAGCCAGCTTTTTGGAAGTGTAGTGTGATAGTTTACTACCCTTGTGATATCGTAATAACCCCAGGCACAGTAATCACCCAGTCATGCAATGGTACTTGTTCAGAAGTAGATGACTGACGTACCATCACCTTTTTATGCTGCCAGACATGATTTTAATGTAGAACTGAAGACATAACCTGACAGGTGATTGAAAGGGTTCAATTCACCTAGGAGAGCTTTGGACAGCCATGACCATTGTGTGCTGACACACAAAGTGACAGAGCAATCTCCCAGATGCAAAAATTACACTTCTACTTTCCTCACACTTTTCTCTTTCTCTCCCTGATTCTTAATTAACCTTTTATAACCTTGATTCTCCCTGCCTCTACCTATCTCAAATCTCCTTAAAGTGTGTTCACTTCAGTGATCATGAGCTTAATGGTGGGCTGCTGATGCTCTCCTCCTGAAAGGAGAAAGTGTGACGTTGCAGTAGGGTGACTTGCAGAAAATTGGCCGGCTGCAAGAGACTATGGTTAAGTACTTGTGCCTCCCTTTTACTCTAGTGCACTGTAATGTGCAGCCACCATTTTATACCAACTTTTTAAAAAATTTGGTGCATAAAGAATCTGGGAAACATGTATTTGTTTTTTTGTATATAACATTCATTGCACTTTGGCAGGACAAGAGATAATTTATTAATCACTTACAGCATATTTGTGGAAAAACCTAACACATGCACTTCACAGCTTTGGAAATTACACAAAGGTAGCTTTTAAAGAGAACTCTTAAAAACATATTTTATATGACAGAATTTTATAATACAGGCAATTTACATTGACTACTTTTACATTCATAAAGTATCACAACAAAATGAATGTTTCTAAGTGTCAGAGGTATTGCAGATGTTAATTGGATTACAAGGGAAAGGTCTCTAGGAATATTGACACATAACAGACATCGAGAGACAGATGAAAGCAGGATATGCATTTGTGAATATGTCTCCAGCAATACAGAAAGCATTCCCAAACGTCTAGTTTTATTACATGGAGGGAAAATGTCACATTCATATATGAATGGAGATGATTAGATACTTTAGAGGTAAACTTTAAGCTTTGTGATCATTGGTTACATTGTGAAGAAACAACTGAAGAGAGCAGCAATCACCTGCATAAAAAATAAAGAATGTGCAAATCCAATGAAGAGCAGAAAATCATTTACTTTTTTTAAACATTTTTTTCAGCATAAATTCGTTCACATAAATGATACATTTCATATTTCTCAGGATCTGAGGTTGCCAGACATTATTACATTTACTGAAAATAAGTAAAATCCAATCAGGAAAACTTTAAAATAGTAAATACAAATAAAGCTAATTTTTTTTAGACATAACATATATGTTAGAATTGATTCTCCATATGGCAATACAGTAACCATCTTATATCCTTTTATATAATGGTATATAGAAAGTATGATATTCTAACTTCATTCTATATTCTGTGGAGCTGAGAGGCCCTGTCGGCCAGGCTCCTACCGGTACAGGAATGTTTACATAAGCTAGTAAGCTAGTCTTATCACTTGCGTAAAAAGGGCTCATCTTGAGAATATCCACCTGGTATCTATACATACTATACATACATATATATATATATTTCTTTTGATAGCCAGAATTTTGCCTTAAATACTCAGTACACAATAAACAGAACTCTTGCATGATACACCAACTGCTGTGTGTTAGTGTGAGTCTTTTCCAGGCCTGCAGCATAATCTCTAATTTGAACCTCTACAACATACTCTGAGGGAACCTTTGAAGTCCCTAACAATATATATTAACATTGAGATAGAAATGACCTTTAAAAATGTAAATAAAAACTCTATGGTGACTTATGGTTCCAGCACCACGCAGTAAGGCCACACATCACTTCAGCTTCACTACAAGTGACCCGAAAAGCCTGTCTGAACAGTCATAAAGATCTTTCTAGGGAAGTGAGTAAAGGTTCCTGACACCCAGTCACATAGATGGACCAATTCTTGCACAAAGGCAAACAATCCAAGCCCAAGGGATGCAGCAAAATGCGGAAGCTGAACAGCATGGTATTCAGCATGGCGGCTTCGCCCCAACTTAATTCAGAGCACCCTCACTGGACAGATCGGAAGGGGATCAGAGGGGAACATGATCACGATTAACTATGTAACACTAGCCAAGGAGGTGGCTACGTGGACAACCCCTGGCTTGCAGGAGTCCATAATCTCTGCAGTGACTAGCTCAATTAAACAAATCCAGGTAGAAGTGACAGTGCATGATGCAAGCCTTACTGTTTTTGAAGATCGGGTTTAGGCTTTGGAGGATGCAATTGATTCTTTTGAAAAAGAATATAAGATAAACTGGACCTGAATAACAGATCGTGAATAACCTCTAGATCGTGGCAGTATCAGAATCCTTCTGCTAGAAATATCTTATCTTATCTTTGTAAAACAATCATTCCCTCACTTCTGAGGCTGCCCCAACAATGTAAGGTGGGAAGAGCCCACAGGTTGCACCCGAGCTCAGAGCAAGCATTTCTTCTGCCTTGAACTAAAGTGCATGACCCAGACAAGTCATTGTGAAGTAACTCAACTTTACAGATAAAGTGGCAATACAGAGAACATTTCACAATGAAAAAGAGATACTAGACCTGGAGGGTCATCGTATCCTTATCCTCTGTGATTTTTCTATGTAGGGGGCAAGACAACACAGACTTTTCTCTCCTCCCTATACCTACGGCAAGTGATACTTGATCTAATATGCCCTGCACTGCTCCAGGTATTTCATCCTGATGGCTCAATTTCGATTTTCACTACACCTGAAGAAGCTAGAGACAATCTGCAGGACTATTGGGTGTGGAAAGTCATGGGCAGAATGGGCTTTGTGGGGCCATTCATGGCTTACCTGCACTCTTTGTATACTTCTCTCCAAGTAAGAGTGGGGACTGCTGGGTTCTTATCAACCCCTTTCATGCTTTGCTTCAGAAGAGGATATGGCAGGGAAGCACCCAACCGTTTAATCACCCCTACTCTCCAGTGCGTTGGCAGCTTATAGGGACATTTAGGGTAATTTGATTATAACCCTATTTGCAGACGATTTATTGATCTTCCTGCAAAATCCCTCGCAGGACCTGAACACTGTCTTTGACTGCCTCACTTATATGTTCAGGTTTTAAGGTAAATGTGGCTAAGAGTAATTTGTTGGATCTATCGCTACGTTTGTAGCTGCTGTCTTCAGAGTCCTTGGGGATAATGGTTGTGGTCTTACCATCCTTTATCTGGGAATAGTATTAAGCAAGCCGCCTAGAGATCTTTAGGGTTTCAATTATCCCCACCTTGTCCAGCCTATCCTTAAAGATATTGATAAGTGGCGGTCTCTCCCTCTGCCAGTTATAGTGAGATGATATATTTTAAGTATGTTAACCTTTTCAAGGTTACTTTATTCCATGCAGACTATTCTGGGGTGGACACAGACTGCATAGGGCCCCTGTGCAAAAAATGTGTACGCTATTCAGATTACAGTAAAAGTAACAAAATTAATATATATTCTCTGGGTCACTACGATTATGTTGATATCAAATTTGCATAGTTTTTTTTTTTTTTACTATTTTCACTTTGGCACAATAGAAACTATCTTCCTAAAAAAATAACAAACACTGTCGCCACATTGCAAAATCCATAGTGTTCTCATCTTTCCCATGACAGCTGGTTCTAGGCTCATTATTTGCAGAAAGATATCAATTTGATAAATATAGCAAATCTGGTGCTTTTTTGATTTTTATTTACAGCATGTCATGTGATATAGTTCACTGCACTACTACATGTCAGCTCTGTGCTGGCAGGCAATCTACAAACCATGGCTCTGGCAGAAGGACTTCAGGTGAGTATCTGCCCGAAAGCCACCAGAAACCGTTACATGTAGCTGTCATGACCTGACAGCTAGAAATAGTATGAGAGACAGTGTTCCATAGCGTAATCCAGACAAAAGAAATAAGGTGAAAGTATAAATGGAACTCTCACCATAGTTAGCTGTGCAAGTATAAGGAACAACTCTCACAAAAAGCACGTAAAAGAACGGCAGCCACTCCCTTTTAATGCTCTCAGAGATTAACACAATAGAAAACTCCACTACAACAACAGGATGCCTGGCGCAGGTCCAGGTAACCAGGAATCGATAGCGAATATTAAAATAATTTAACAAAACATATCATACAAGACACAACGCGCTTCTAGGCTGGACCAGTCTTTATGACACTTGAGAAATATAAAATTTTAATACTCACTATCGATTCCTTGCTACCTGGACCTGCGCCCGGCATGACTTGACAGCGCCATACTGTATAATGGGTTAAAACTACCTGGAGTAGAAAATTACTGCTCTGGATAGTTGCAGCAGGAGATCAGCTGTCATACTGACAGCTGATCTTCTGCGGTACCGGTGCTCATTAGTGACCACCGTAGAAAGCTGTATCGGTGGTCACTAAGGGGTTAAAAAATGGAAAACTTTTGTTTGTTCCCTTCTCACTCAGACAGAAATAAGATGATTCCATTTAAGGTGATGATTCCATTTAAGGATTCAAAATGGTATCTGACGAAAGGTGTACCAGGTACCCTGGGGAAGCTGAAGATTTGTCCCGGTTCTAAAACTTAGACAGGCAAAATGGTACATTACAGAGGAGGGCCGTGCGTACAGTCGTTGTAAGGGAGGGATTATTTTTGGTTTTGTTTATGTGTCGTGATTGTCGATATTTTGCCGGCTTTTCCTGGTTGATGATCAGTTTAATTAACCATGCATGGCATTCATATTTTTAAAGCTAAGATTTATATTCCACTGAGTCTTTGTCATATAAATCCAATAAAGCTACAAAAAGTGTCATGCAATAAATTATCCCCTATGGTCCAGATTTGCTAAAAATTGTCTATTTCTTGGTTTAAACCTTAATGATAAACTTTTTGCATTCAATGGCTAAGTTCTTACCATGCCATTTTGCAGCCATCATTAGCAAATATCAGAAGTCTTTAGTCGGCAATGATAGCTGCAAAATCCAGTAGTAAGAACTTAATCAACTACTATTTGGCCTTAACTGGCAAGAAACTTGCTCCTCCTTTGTCGTACAATAGGGAAGGTGCCTGTTACACTGATGATGTGTGGGTTGCTGTGCCACTCACTTCTTCCTTACAAAACCCCCTCTAGCCCGTCCCACTATGACAAGGGCTCTCACAGCCCCGATGAAAGCCCACTTGGTACATGCATGCTGTCTCTCTTTCTCCAGCTGCAGCTTCAGAAACCCACTGCACAAGCACTTACCTTGCTCTTGCATTCAGGCTCCTATGATGAACCCACATGTGGTGGGTCTTTAAGGCCACCACTGAATACAGGGTCCCATGTAAAATGGGCTTTCCATGTAACTCACAATGGGAGGCCTCCAAATTGTGGAGTAAAGAGGGGCGGCACATCCGTGCAGGCATCATCAGTGTCACAGCCATGCTTCTATAAACTGTGAACTTTTATCAGAACTAACTGAATGGACAACATAACCAAAGGTCACATGCTAACAATTGTATGACGAGCTTAGCGAAGCTGCCTTTGGTTTTATGTGTGCTTAGGTGTCAGCTTTCCTTTAACATTTCCAGGGATTTTTTTTTATCAGTACCATGCATTTTTAAAACTAATATATTTTTCTCTAAATAGAAGTATGGAGATGAAAATTGTAGAAGACATTAAAGTAACTAATAATAAGATAGAAAGAACACTATTAGGAATTGGGTAAAGGCCTTTTTCTTCCCTTTGAGATGTACCAAAGCATCAAGCTTGAATGCAGCTAAGCTATTAACTGTAACATTTGCTTTAAAATGTACAGCTACTCTTTTACAAATCCATTATTTGTCTGCCGAGAGCTACTTAGTGGTAAAATAAACTTTTCTTCTTCTTTTTTTTTTTTAAGATCTTCAATGCACCTAATCAATTTCTGCCCTTTATGCTCTAACAAAGAGGATAGTCTTGACAGGAAATGGTAACATTAACATGGTTATTTGAAAAAAAAAGTCTTCCTGTGTCTGGGGAAGCCTGTCTTCTTATGTCCTCTGGTGCATAAGTTATTATGAAGTGTTAAAGCTACAACGGGAAAACTGTTGCTCGTCAAAAATTGGAAGTGACTGGCTTTAACTCTTAATATCTCACCATCAGCCTACTACAGTCTCCGAATAATTAGAGAACACAGATTGATGAGATTTAAGGCAGCTAAATTATTCAAAACTTCTCATGTTCAAGGCACTCTTAATGGGAACAGTAATGGACTTGTGGCTAAGAAACGTGACTGCCACTACTGTCTGCAGAGGACTACAACATGAAGGTTTCCAATAAGCTGCTGTGTAATTGTGAGACCCTCTGAGCTTATCTTTAATGCTTGGTTAATTGTTGACAGATTTTGTAACAGTCTGCTAGGGAACACTTAAAAGGTTGATCTCTTCTTGGCATGTGTAATTCCAGAGCATTGAAGGGCACCGCTAAGAGCTGGATTTGCCTTGTCCTTGTCTTGTTTGATTTTGAAAGGCCTCATGACAGGTAAAAGAAAAAGCTTATCAAAGCCACATCTCATTATAATATTTCTTTTCTGTGGGAATTGTTAAGATTCAGAAAATGAAGTAAAAAAAATAGCAGTGTAGAAGGCGTGCAAGTAAATTAGAGGTACTGTATTTACTTCATTGGAGTATAAGATGTGACATTTCATAGGATCTCAAAACTATGTTCACACACTGTCAAAATGATGGCTATTATAATTGAATGGCCATCATTTAACAGCAAATAACAGCCATTATTTCGTAACATCAGCCGTTATTATAAGAATAACGGCTGTTGTTTTGAAATACTGGTCGTTATTTGTTAAAAGAGGGTGCTTCTCCCCCCCCAAAAAAAAGTCTGTCATTTTGATGCTGTGTGAACATAACCTAAAAAAAACGACACTAAAAATATTTATTATTAATATTTATTAATATTAAATATTAATAAATGTGAATATTCTAGCAGTAGTAATAAAATCACATGAAGACAAAGTAACGTATGTAAGCCAGAATAACTCATTGTATTAGTCATATACATAGTCAATGTTAGTGTTTCTGCTGTAAAAGGAGAAGTCAGGTGAAAATTTTTATTAAATTATTGTATTGCCCCGCAAAAGTTATACAAATCCCCAATATACACTTATTACAGGAAATGTATATAAAGTGCTTTTTTCTCTGCACTTATTACTGCATCAAGGCTTCACTTCCTGGATAACATGGTGATGTCACGACTCGACTCCCAGAGCTGTGCGGGCTGTGGCTGCTGGAGAGGATGATGGCAGAGGGATGCTCAGTGTCCCTCCAGTGCCCTGTGTCCCTCAGTGTCTGGGAGTCAGGGATTGACATCACCATTTTATCCAGGAGGTGAAGCCTTGATGCAGTAGTAAGTGCAGGGGGAAAAAACCCTTTATGTGCATTTCCTGTGATAAAAGTATATCAGCGATTTGTATGACTTTTGGGGGGCAATACAATACTTTAATAAAAATTTTCACCAGGCTCCTTTAACTTGTATATTATTAGTCAGGGGGTAAGGGCACTTAGTAGGTCATTGTCTGTAACCAGCTCTATCTTACCTACCTCAACAGCCATTAAATTGTAGTCATCTACCTTTTTATAGTTACATAGATAATGATTAATGGTTTAAACTCAGCAATCAAATGTGTTAATATAATACTGTCGCTCCAGAAATTTGAGCAGGCTTCCAAACCTTTGAGCCTGATTAAGTTGCCCGAGAGATTAAAATTAAAGTTAACATAAAGTCCCACTGAGAGAGAAAAATGCAGATACATAGATGTATGTATAGGTGTATTATATAGTCATAAAAGTAAAAGCAAAACACAGCCGTATTTTAAATGTAACTAGATTTGCATTTCCAGGGAAATACATAGTGCTTGAAAAGAGCGCCCCTTAGCCAGTAACTTCCTTTTAACTTTAATCCTGGGTGCCATCCCTTTAAGAGCGACTTGGGTCCCATCCCTTTAAGAGCAACTTGGCTCCCGTCCGTTTAAGAGCGACATGGGTCCCTTTAGGAGCGACCTGGGTCGCTTTAAGAGCGACGTGGGTCCCTTCGCTCTTAAAGGGAACAGGTCGCTCTTAACGGAACCCAGGTCGCTCTTAAAGGGACCCAGGTCGCTCTTAAAGGGACCCATTTTGCTCTTAAAAGGACCGATTTCGCTCTTAAAGGGACCCAGGTCGCTCTTAAAGATAACATCCCGGAGGAGCGATCTCCTCCACTAGACACCAGGGAAGTGCTGCATGTTTGACAGCTGCATCTGATTACTGTATTAGCGGGCACGGCGATCGGACCTTGCCCGCTAATACCTGCGGTCCCGGGCTACAAGCAGCACCCGGGACCGCCGCGGTTCACCCATTTTGTTCTTAAAGGGACATATTTTGCTCTTAAAGGGACCAAGGTCGCTCTTAAAGGGACTAATTTTACTCTTAAAGGGACCAATTTTACGCTTAAAGGGACCCATTTCGCTCTTAAATTGACCCATTTAGCTCTTAAAGGGACCCACGTCGCTCTTAAAGGGACCCAGGTTGCTCTTAAAGGGACATATTTTGCTCTTAAAGGGACCCATTTCGCTCTTAAAGGGACCCAGGTCTCTCTTAAAGGGATCCATTTCACTCTTAAAGGGACCCAGATCGCTATTAAAGGGACCCATTTCACTCTTAAAGGGACCCAGATCGCTATTAAAGGGACCCAGATAGCTCTTAAAGGGAGCCAGGTCGCTCTTAAAGGGACCCAGGTCGCTCATAATGGGACCCAGGTCGCTCTAGCGACATGGGTCTCTTTAAGAGCGACATGGGTCCCATACCTTTTGAAGTGACTTGGGTCCCTTTAAGAGCAACATGCGTCCCGTCCGTTTAAGAGCAACTTGGGTCCCTTTAAGAGCTACATGGGACCATTTAAGAGCGACTTGGGTTCCTTCCCTTTAAGAGCGACTTGGGTCCCTTCCCTTTAAGAGCGACTTGGGTCCCGCCCCTTTAAGAGCGACTTGGGTCCCTTTAAGAACGACTTGGGTCCCTTTAAGAGTGTCATGGCTCCCGTCCCTTTAAGAGCGATCTGGGTACTTATAATGGTAAAGATCATTGCTCGGTTACCATGACAATCTTACTCATATCAGTGAGACAAAATCGTTAAGGACCTTCCATATATTACATCTTCTATTGGCCAATAGTGGACATGTGACTGTGAATGTTGTGATACATGCCTGACAAGACCTTAGAGTTCCTATTGGCTGCTATATTTCAGCTATTTGCATATGTGCTGTGATTGGCTGTTAGCGGTTAGAGTGTGGCCATTATTTGCAATGGGCTAGCATTGATAGCACACCACACACCGCCGAGGGCTTTGAAACGCAGTTTGAACGGAGTGTGTGCGCAAAGGGCTTCGGGCTGTATTACGCGCAGAAAAATAGCTGGAAGAAGAAGAAGAAACGGAAGAAGAAGAATACGGATTACAATACAGTGCTTTTCAAGCACTATAATAATGTGCTTCATTAAAATGGAAAAAACTGCTGTATGTGCACCCATGGTAAAAAAAAAAATAAAAATACAGTTAGTAAGGTTGAAAAAAGACAACCATGGGAGAGGATAGATGAAGATAAGAGAAGTGGATGGGTAAACTCTGTATTTTTACATATTTATTAATGTTATTTTGTTCCAAGACCTTGTCTAAGCCTGTTTTGAAGCCTTCCACAGTTTTTGCTATGACCAGATTCTGGGGTAGACTTTTCCACACCACGACCACACATCTTTTTGAGGGCATTTAACAGACTATTGGGGGCATTTGTCATTTTGCAGCCAAATAACATCCATTATTTCAAAATAACAACCGTTATTTCAAAATAAAACGTCCGTCAAGCGGCAAAAAGAAGATGTTGTGTGGTTGTGGCCACTCATAGTAAAGAATGCTTGTCGCCATGTATATACTTAAGTAAATTAATCATAAAATGTCTATTCTCAAGACTAAACAAATGTAATTATATTAATCTTTTCTCATCACTAAGATGCCCTATTATGCATGCAGGCTATTAGTACC
Source organism: Dendropsophus ebraccatus (assembly GCF_027789765.1). Lineage (NCBI taxonomy): Eukaryota > Metazoa > Chordata > Amphibia > Anura > Hylidae > Dendropsophus > Dendropsophus ebraccatus. Next base: position 70,916,480 of record NC_091456.1, read on the forward strand.
AAAATGTAAACATCACATTTACATTACATTTTTGTTAAGTGTCCAAGTCCATTTGCAATATACAGTTTTCTTATTTTCCATAGACTGCACTATACTAACCAGCTTGTTGTCATCTATATCAGGGATGGGGAACTTTTGGCTCTTCATTTGCTCTTACTTTGACTCCTATAATGTTGGTATTTGTATTTTTTCAACAGATAGAGGGCCAAAGGCTTTCCATTCATGCTGTATATCCTTATAAAATAAGTTAAGAAGTAGACCCAGTACTGAACCTTGGAGTCATTACTGGGAACAATTCAGAGTAGGTAATTTTGTTACTTTTGTAATGTGTGCACAGATTGCCATTTTTGCATAAATTTTAATATAGCTTAGATTATAAATACAGCCAGGTGTTGTCTACCTATTTTACTGCTGTATTTTGCTATTATTTTACTCTTTGTGAACCTCTCAATCTCAGTGGGTGTAATAGCAAAGACAGCAAGAGGTGACCTGATAGGTCAACACTTGCTTGCTCCTTAATATTAGGCTGCGTATTATGGCTCTTAACCCCTTCAAGACCATGCAAATTTTCATTTTCGCACTTTCATTTTTTCCTCCTTGCATTTAAAAGGCCGTAGCACTTTCTTTTTTTTTAACCTACAGGCCCTCACAAACCCTTATTTTTTGCTAAACTAATTGTACTTTGCAATGACAGACTTAATTTTTCCATAAAATTTGCTGCAAAACCGGTAAAAGAATATTTACGCAGTGAAATTGAAAATAAACGCAATTTTTTATTGGGGGGGGGGTTACAGCACTTGCCCTATGGTAAGACTGACATGTTAACTATGTTCCTCAAGTCAGTATTATTACAATGATGTGTAACTTGTATAACTTTTATTTTTTTTGACGGCTTTTAAAAGTTAAAACCTTTTTGAAAATCTAAATGCTCTTTAAAATAGCTCTATTAGCATGAGTATAATGCTTTTATCCTTTGGTCTATGGGGCAGGTTGAGGTATCATTTTTTGCACCATGATCTGTACTGTCCATCGGTACCTTGATTGCATATATGCAACTTTTTAATCGCCTTTTACTACAATTTTCTGAATTTGATGCGACCAAAAATGTGCAATTTTGCACTTTGGCGTGTTTTGGCACTTACACCATGTACCATGCGAGACCAGGAATGTGATAATTTAATAGTTCTGGTGATTACGCACATGGCAATACCAAATATGTTTATTTATTTGTTTATTTTTATTTATAAAATGGGAAGGGGGGTGATTTAAATTTTTATTAGGGGAGTTTTTTTTTATTAATAATAAACTTTTTTTTTTAACATAGTAATAAGAAGTACCCTGGGGGACTTCTATATACACAGCATTAAGATCCCATTAAGATCAGTGCTGTGTATATAATAGAGCACCGATCCATTAGATCTGTGCACTGTTGGTCTGGTGTGCTGCAGACCAGATCAGCAGAATACCGAGCCGGGATCAGCGTCATTCCAACGCTGAGGCCCAGCCGGGTAAGTTAAATAGATCGCCCCTCCGCGATCGCATCGCGGGGGGTGATCCGCCCACTACACCACCAATAATGGGGACAAAAAGCCATTTAGATGCATCTGTCAGCTATGACAGCTGCATCTAAACGGCTCATTGGTGGGCACGACAATCGGACCCCGTCCGCTAATGGCCACGGTCCTGGGCTATTATTAGCACCCGGGATTGCGGTGGTTCAGAGCAGGGTCACCGCGCGGCCCCGCTCTGAACTCCCTTACCCAACCAAGGAAGTACAGTTACGTTCTCGGTCACAAAGGGGTTAAAGGGGTTATCCAGCGCTACAAAAACATGGCTACTTTCTCACAGAGACAATATAACTCTTGTCTCTACTTCAGGCATGGTTTGCAATTAAAGGACAACTCCCACAAATTTTTTTTTTAGCTTATTTAACACACATTACTAAGTTATATAACTTTGTAATGTGGTTAAATACCTGGTCTGGCCCCCTTCCCCCACTTTCGGACCCCCGACTCCCCCCCCCCCCCCCCCCGGAAGTTAAAGAATGTATACATTACCTATTACGATCGTCACGGTCCTCTTCTCCCGGGCGGCATCTGGTGACGATGACATCAGAGCTGGGGGTCTCGGCGTCTTCATAGAGAGTGAATGGGACGGAAAAGGCTGCTGGTGCACATGCGCATCACATGGCTGGAGCGCATAACATGGCTTTCAGCTTGCTCAGCTCTGATTGGCTGAGGTTGCTGGAAGCCATGTGATGCACTCCAGCCAATGAAAAGGCTGCCGGTGCGCAAGCGCACTGGCAGCCTTTTCCATCCCGGAAGTCAGAGACAGCCTTTTAGGACCCGGAAGTCAGAGACATTACTGAACGGCGGACAGCGGTGACGGTGAGGCGGACGGCGGGCGAATGGAGTGGCGATCGTCACCGGAGGGATGGTGAGTATGGTGTCTGTGTGTGTCTGTGTTTTTTTTTGGGGGGGGGTCCCGCGGGAGTTGTCCTTTAAGCTCCATTCACTTCAATGGAACTGAGTTACAAAACTTACACCCAAACTGGAGACAAGAGCCGTGTTGTTTCTAAAGAAAGTGAAAAAAGAAATTCCCGGAACTCGCCAAATCTTCTGCAAGGTGATTTATTTACAAGTGCAAGTACAGACAGACATCAAGGACGCGTTTCGGCGTATAGCCTTTCTCAACAAGTCTATAATATGCTCCAACAGTCACTAGCTTTATACATGTGGTGGGCGCTTCAAATCTGATGTCATCTCAGCTGCGGCTTAGACGCTCCCTCCTAACATCATCAGAGTGGGCGTGGATTGGCGATCAGCTGAGTGTCACATGAGCGGACACATCACAACCATGGTAACTATATAAACAATCTCGTTAAAGTATATAGACTAGAAACAAAACATATACTGAACATTTACAAACACAAAACAAAACAAAACAAACACAAAACAAGACATGATACACATTATGTTAGTAACACCAAATAGATGGTGGATCAACAGATCATATAAAATACAGCACTAAGTGAGTACAGATAAATCAAAATCCCTGTTAAGACCCCTAGGTCATCATATGCCCTTGTGGTAAATTATATGTTGGCGAGACCATTCAGCCCATTAAAGACAGAGTTTCCAAACATAAATCAACTATCAAGTGTGGTAACTGGCTGTTACCCATACCCCATCATTTCAGAGAGGCTCGTCACAATATTGCACAATTGCGATTCCAAGTGATTCGAAAGTGCAGATACCTAGACGAGGCGGCAACATTAAGAAAATATTGCGCCGCCGGGAAGCGTTTTGGATCCATACCCTGCAAACTTTAGAACCTATGGGTCTTAACAGGGATTTTGATTTATCTGTACTCACTTAGTGCTGTATTTTATATAATCTGTTGATAGTTTTTTTATCTAATTTTATATCTTGTCTTTTCTAGATATGTCTTATTGAAAATGATGAAAACGAGACGGTGGAAGGTTAATGTAAATTTGTGTGATACTAATTCCACCATCTATTTGGTGTTACTAACATAATGTGTATCATGTCTTGTTTTGTGTTTGTAAATGTTCAGTTTATGTTTTGTTTCTAGTCTATATACTTTAACGAGATTGTTTATATAGTTACCATGGTTGTGATGTGTCCGCTCATGTGACGCTCAGCTGATCGCCAATCCACGCCCATTGTGATGACGTTAGGAGGGAGCGTCTAAGCCGCAGCTGTGATGACGTCAGATTTGAAGCGCCCACCACATGTATAAAGCTAGTGACTGTTGGAGCATATTATAGACTTGTTGAGAAAGGCTATACGCCGAAACGCGTCCTTGATGTCTGTCTGTACTTGCAATTGTAAATAAATCACCTTGCAGAAGATTTGGCGAGTGCCGGGAATTTCTTTTTTCATGTGCTATATTTTGGCCCAGGCACCACCAGTGATCGGAGTGCCGACCTCCACTTGCTACACGTGTTTCTAAAGAAAGTGACCATATTTTTGTACCGCTGGATAATCCTTTTTAAACCCACTTAGAATAATCCATTTAGCCTTAAAATGAATAACAGGGTGGTCACCCCTGCAGTTCTGTTGCTTCTTTTCACCTAAAATGTATTGAACAAATGCAGTTTGCACGTGATGTACAAAATCCACCCCTAACTGGTCTCATGACCAGTTAGGCTAGGCTCATCGTAAACTAAATGCTAAGGCTAAGTTCACACCTGATGTTTAATTAGCGATATTTTGCAACAAATTGCACAATTGCTGTAAAATAGTCAATTAATGCTAATTAAATGCTATGTGTGAACACAGCAGTAAATGTAGCATTAGATAAGAAAACCGGCTGTATTTTTTTCTTTATTTTACAGCTGTATGAGACTATATTAAGATTTAATCTGTAGTAAATTCTAGTACACCTCAATTTTAACGATTCATCACTAGATTGCTGCCACAATATATAAAATGTCTGTTATTTCTTCAATTTCACCCTTAAAATTTTAGCATGGAACTAAGGGTAGCTACTCTTTTTTTCCAGATTTTGATATCACATAATGGTATTATTCATGAAAATGATCTAATGGAACAAAAATCCTTGTTGCTAATAGCAACCAATTAAAGTACAGCTTTTATTTTCAAGAACAGACTCAGATATGAAAGCGGAGCTCAGTTGGGTTGTTAGGGGCCACAAGGTCACTTTTTCTGTTAGTTTAAATAGCAGACGCTCCGTGTTTGTGCCAGATTTTACTCTCCAGCATAAATAAACTCAGTCCTGCTGCAGCCGTAGCTATCACTAATTCACTGTTTTTAATGGTGTCACAGCTCCCTTTTTTGACGGATTCATAATGGATTCTTCTTTAACATCAAAAAGTGACAAGTTCAACTATATCGGTTATTACCTTTGCCTTACCTTATCAGAAATAGATGGTGAATCTGTCACTTTCTCTGTAAGTAAATGAAACATAGTTTAAAAAAAAAAACTGCTGTAAACCTCTGATTTAATAATACTATATTTTACCAATATATCCTCCCTGAAATACTCTTCAGTCTTTTAAATGTATTGTCCTACTATTGGAAGTTATCCCCTACTGGCAGCTCCATAGTAATGAATAGAGCCACGGGTCACGTGCCAAACCCGCGGCTGTATAGTGCATAATCCACTGCACAGAAACTTACCAAAAGTCACCATGCTCACTATGGGACTGCCAACTACAGCACACTGTCAGCACCTCAGGTAGGGCACGGGAGCCGACAGATTCCCTTTAAGGTGGACAGCCTCTTTAATTCTGACCTCACAATGTTGGCCTTAAAGAGATAGATAGATAGATAGATAGATAGATAGATAGATAGATAGATAGATAGATTCTGACTTAGGTTTGGTTTGCCAAGGGTCCAAGCAGTTGGCCCCCAGTCATTAGAGATATATTCCTTATCCTGTAGGGGATATGTTTTAATGTTGGTATAACACCTCTGGCATGTCTGGTAGCCAGAGCAAATGTTTTTGTGTTTTTTTAATATAATGAATGAGAGAACATTTTAGTGTCCTATTGTTTTTTTTTTACTTCTTTGAGCCATTTTTAGTGCTTTGAGTTGAACTTTTCTATGATCCAGACTGCTGACAGCACATGTAGGTTTTCAAAGACTACCCACTTTTTCCTACTATATATCCCCCACATATTAATAGCTTAAAGCGACTCTGTACCCATAATCTGACCCCCCAAACCGCTTGTACCTTCAGATAGCTGCTTTTAATCCAAGATCTGTCCTTCGGTCCGTTTGGCAGGTGATGCAGTTATTATCATAAAACGTTACTTTTAAAATTGCAGCTCCATGCCCAACGGGAGTATCTGTGCCCTAACTTTGCACCACCCCCTCTGTCCCTCCTCCGCGCCCTCCTTATCATTAGGAATGCTCCAGGCAGATTGCTTCCTATTCCCCACCTGTGTTACCATAGCACATGAGCTGGATCATTAAGACACCTGTGCAATGTTTAAACAGAAGTAAATGTTCCAGTGGCATTCCTAATGATGAAGAGGGTGGGAAGGAGTGAAGGAGGGGTGGTGCAAAGTTAGGGCACAGATACTCCCGTAGGGCACGGGGCTGCAATTTTAAAATTATTTTTTTATGACAATAACTGCATCACCTGCTGAACGGACCACAGGACAGATCTTGGATTAAAAGCAGATATCTGAAGATACAAGTGGTTTGGGGGGTCAGATGGTGGGTACAGAGTCGCTTTAAGGGTACAAACACACACACCATATACGCAGCAGATACACAGCAGATCTGCAGCAGATTTGATGGTGCAGATTTGATGCTGTGTTCAGTTATTTAAATCTAATCTGCTGCGTATCTGCTGCATATCGCAGCAGAAAATACGCTGTGTATACGGTGTATGTGTTTGTACCCTAAGAGGTGAATTCTCCCTATCATCTGGATCATGCATAGAGAAACAATACCTTGTGATAGTCTATGCATAGTGTATATAGCATACTCTTTATGTTGTCCTGATTATTGACAATAAATTATTTTCTTACATATAGCAATTTATAAATGTAACATTTACAATAAAAAAAATCTAAAATATAAAAAATGTATTCCCCTGAGATTTTTAATTGTCCATAATAAGCTATGTGTTTGCACTCTACAATATTGAATTAGCTGATCTAAGATTGTACAGCACTTAATGCTGAATAGAGATTGAACATTCGTTGTCAATAATTAAATGTCAAGGAAACACAATTAACTCTTTCAAAAAAGACCTCATTGAATTACAGGCAATCCTGTTAATGTGAAGGTAAATCTAGTGACTTGGAGTCTGGCAAAGAAGATTAGGGCTTAAGGTTTTAGAGATCTACAGTATAGAGTACAGTTCATATGGTGGATTAGAAATAGAGGTGAGAGGTCGAGTCATTAGGTGACAAACACATGAGGAATATACTGACTTTCAGCTTAAGAGACATGGTGACAATAATAAACCATGAATGGAAAGATCTGAGAACAAAGCAAAATAAACAAGGCTAGATCTTTAATGAATTGGTTATTAACTACTTTATTCAGATAAAGCGTTACAAAATAGGAGTGGAAAGAATTTTTATTTTTTCAATGCTGGATGGCATATATATATTTATTTATTTATTTATTTTAGGCCAGCATTGTGAGGCAGGAATTGTCCAACTTAAACTCTATCCACAGCCCTCAGCTTCGGCTCTTTCTGTTGGATCCATAGAAATGAATGGAGCCATGGGTCACATGCCAAACCCGCCGCTGTAGGGAAGTTGGATCCCTGTGATCTCTTACTTGTCCCCTATCCTCTTTAAAAGGTGTTTATGAGATGCAGACTCCCCCTGCCCAATTGCTGTTGATCAATAGTTTGTGCGCTATGCACAGTAATAGGGAGAAAGCTGTCAATTAGTGGTGAGTCAGTGGAGAAGCCTGTATATCAAGAATACATTACAAACAATCAAACAATCAATCAGCTGCTTGAAAAAGTCTACAGTTAAGCCGAAAGGTCGCGCACTGGTGTACATTAAACCCATGTTTTTTTGGAAGGGCTGTCTCCATGTGTATTTTCTTAAGAATACATTACATTGCAGCCTCACTAATCTGGCAATAAGAAATAACCTGTAAGTCCTTAAAAAATTAAAGCATAGTCATACTCCATTGTCACACCACTGAAATCCACTGGTATCAGGATTTCTAGTCAAAAGAGAACAGTATAAATGGGCTGACAGGCTCCCTTTTCCAACATTGACATGTGAGCAATCTACTTTCTGCTAAAATAAGAATAAGGGCAGCTTCACACGTACTGGATCTGCAGCGGATCCTGGTATTATGAAGTGCTATGGGGTCACATACCCCAGCTCCCCTCGCTCCTCATCAGCTGATGGGGACCGACGGGAGCCAGGAACTTCACACAGCCACTGCACTGAGCAGATAATGTATGCTGCGGGCCGAGCTGCGGGTGGCGGGGAGTTAAAGGGGTCAGGTTACATATCTGCAGCGGAATGAAAATAGCACTTCACTATACCAGGAACCGCAGCAGATTTTGCTGTAAATTGCAGAGTGAACTCCACTGCGGATCCAGTACATGTGAAGGCACCCTAACACTAATATTACAACTGCATGTATATGAGCTTTTATACCATATACCTGTAAATAATACTATACTAATACTATATACTAGTAATATACAAGGGATAAATATCATCATTAACATCATACATTATATTGTAACTTAACCAAATCCAGTATACTGAGATCAACCATTAATACCAGTATACAATGGGAACATAATGTCTCCAGCTCATGACCCCCACACAGTGACTAAACAATACCACTATACTGCTACTGAACAAAAACATATATTAAAACCGACCTTACCAATAATACCATTATACAGAGGACACATAATACCACCACTTAATGACCACATAGCATACCAACCGTGTCTGAATATTATCTCAATACTGTTTGTGAACCAAACCCTATGCAGGGATCAATACTACCTCATACAGTTGTTGAGGATATCATGATATTTTGTAAACCAATTACAAGATGGTGCTAAATCTCTCTCTCTCTCTCTCTCTCTCTCTCTCTATATATATATATATATATATATATATGCATGCAGTTTTCCATCTTTGAATGAGATCTATTTTGACAATGCAATGTGTCAGTGTGTGAATCTTTTGTGCACAATAAATACATTTGATTTTTAATTTGGATCACACAATGAGTTTGTCGAGAGGCTACTCTCCAGGTTGACTTTACAAGGCTCAAAGCCTGCTCAGCCAATCACTGACCATGGGGCTGCCACGTCTTAATCAGTAATTGGCTGAGTGGGCTGGAGGTGGCTGAAGACACCAGAGACACAGAGGAGGATGCAAGGGGAGCATGGATAGGTAAGCATACCATTTTTGTTTCTCTTATAAGGTTGTTGGTCATAGTAATTATTGTTAGGTATCATACATTTTCTGTCCTATAAAAAATCAAAATGGTATTCAAACTTAAAACTATCCACAGGGTAGGGGACAAGTAAGAGAATGCGGGGGGGGGGGGGGTTGACCTCTGTACCTCTCAGCAATCTCAGTGTCGCCCCTCCCCTCCTGCTCCTTTATTTTGAATAAAGCCGCGGGTATGGCACGTGACCCGTGGCTCAACGTATTCATTATGGAGCCACTGTAAAGAGCCAAGTGCTATACTCGACTGTCTCCAAGGGTTCCATTTATTCTCTATGGAGCTGCTAGAAAAATGAGTACAGCAATCATCTCTTCCCAGCAACTCCATAGTGAATGAATAGAGCCGTGGGTCACCTGCCATACCTGCAGCTCTATTTAAAGCAAAGAAGCTGGGTGCCGATATGGAGATTGCCAGAGACTACAGAAGTTGGCATCCTGCAATCTCTTACTTGTCCTCTATCCACTGGATAGGATATCAATAGTTGGATGACAGAGTGTGGTCATCAAGGACCCCTGATGATCAGCTGTTCTCATTTTCACTACACTGAGTACAAGCCAAGTGCTTTTGCCCCTGTTCTCAATGTGGTGCGCGTGCGGAACAGCTTATCATGGGGATGCCAGGTGTCAGCACCCTGCCAATCAACTACTTATAGTCAATAGTTTTTTCCTGTAAATCCTCTTTAAAAAATATACATACTAGCTATCATAAATGAAGGTGAAATTGCCTTGAACTTTCACTAAAGTAATTACGTAATTAAGTATAATTATCAATCTAATCCAGATTTCGTTACATAAAATGTACTTTTTTGTATGTTGTGAGAACATTTAATATTTGGAGATTTTCATAATTTTTTTTCATGTATTTTTTCATGATCATCAGTAAAAAGACTAAAAAGTAAAATGTATTTTTAAGTGCCGATATTGAATCTGGGTTAGCATTCATAAGATGTAAATTTTTTTGCATATTTATTTCCCTGTGGAATAGTAATTTATCATGGTTATATGATGTAGTGACTAGGGATGTTAAACAGTCCGAATACATATGTTCAAGGTTTTCCTGTTACCACTGTTGATCTTTTTCAATTGCCTATTTGCATTGCACTTACAGTATTTCATCTGATGGGTATATAAAATTTAACAAAGCAACAAAGGAAATTGTAAAAAATAAATGAGCACTTTCCTTATCTTGACAGTTAACCCTTTCACGACCTGGGATCATTGATGCCTCAATGCCCAGGTTGTGATTTTACGTCAGCTTAAGGGATCATAAAGATCTCATAAGCTAATGTTCCCTAGCTCTGCCGCCTCCCCCATGTCCCCTGCCACTGTTACAATCTTGTATCAGCGGCAGGGGAGAGAAAAGAGGCAGCAGAGCCTCCGTAGATAGAAACCGGAAGCCTGAGGCTTCCGGTCTCTATGGCTACCATCGGGGCTCTGCGATCAGTTTGCAGAGCCCTGATGGACACCGGAAAGACAATTCTCTCTCAGTAGAGGGAGAATTGTCTCTCCGGAGCCCTATAGATTCTGCGGTCTTGCTGACCGCAGTATCTATAGGGTTAACTCTCAGCACCGGAGCGCGGCTGCGGTGCTGAGAGTTGCGGCAGGTCCCCGGCTATCACTGATAGCCAGGACCCGCCGCGGATGACACAGGCGCAGCTCCTATGCCTGTGTCATCCTCTGCAGTAAATTCCCTTCGCTGCACCACCAGGCATAGGCTGCAGTGATGTGAATTTACTGTGCAGCGGCGGGAGGGGGTTAATAAACAGGATAAAATAGTTGTTGTCGTGTTTGGTCTTAATCTGGGATCACTGAGCACTGAGAAAATAAAATCAGAGAACTCTTTGTATCTGAATGCCCATAAACCTCTAACATATGAACACCTAACATCCATTTACCCTCACACTAATGTTGAGTGGAGAGGCCTAACTGCTCAGGTTTGGCCATTTGACTCCCCGTCGCTAAATAAGTTGAAAGCAGTATGGATACTGCCTATAGCTGTCAAGTCTTTAATGCACAAAATAAATTAAATAAAATGTTCCTTACTATAGAGTGTTAAGTATTCTTTTTTATTCTTTAATGTAATTGGTGATACAGTACTGACTTGCTGACACTTTGCCTCAATACATAATCTTAAGACAATAGCATTTTACAGTAAGGTCAGAATTGGCCTATAGGCAGAGAATAAACATTTTTTAAAAATCCTTCCAATAACAATGACAAAGTGTCCTACTTTTCGTTCTTAGAGGACTGAAGGTTGTGATTTAAAAGGTAGAAATGCTTGTTTAGTACTGTAGACTAGCCAGATGTCCGTATCAGTGGGTTACTAAATAATGCTGAATGAGCTTATTATACCGTAGTAATCTTTGTAACCTTAACATATGCTTTTTCCTAAATTATCTCTAAACTCAAACTCAGACTTCCCTTTTCATTACCTTAAGTATTGCTGTCATTTCAAAACACTTTTGATATGTGAAACGTTTAGATTGGTTGGGGGCTTAGTCCCTGAGATCCCCTCTGATTGTCACATCCTGAAATCAGTTGCATCAAGGACATCGCAACATACTTTACCTGGCTATAGCTATGTTCACACAACGTAATATATCAGTAAAGAACGAACGCTGATTGCAAAGAAATCCGTGTCTGTTCTTTAATGCAGGGGTGCCATTGTATTGAAGTCAATGCAATGCCACCTGCTGTGTTCACACAGCGTTATGTTAATGCCCGTTCTTTAGACAGCTCTTATAACAGCTGTTCACAAAATGTAATTAACCTCTTAAGGATGCATGACGTACCGGTAACAATCCCTATAGCTCCCTATAGGTGCACCACATTATCCCTGCCCTGGTTGATCGCCCTAAGAAGGATGGCCCCTACCCGGTACTACCCCTGATGCCACTCACCCTGTAATATCCCTTCTTAGATACACTCACACTGGGAGTGTTTACCAGAGCTAAAAGCTGAGCTGTGGTTGCTAAGAGCCTAAGAGTCTTTTCACACCTCAGTATAATTTTCACTCTGCTAATTTGAGTGTGCTATTTTTCATTAGCAATCTGCAAATTTCCATTCGTATTGAGTTCATATTGCATCCGGATTTTTTGCGGGTCCGCCAAAATGAAATAATAATTTAGTCACTATATTCGTCTTGCGGATCCGTGTTTTTGTAGATCGCATCCACAAAAATACGGATCCCTTAAGTTTCTACTGTGTTGGTGTGTCCATGGAGGAGTTTCAGTTCGCTTTAGGGCCTGTACTTTTATGGTACGAATCACAGTCCTGTAGACTACAACGAATGTGTGATTGGGGCCATTGAAATACATTTTCTGTCCTCTACTGTGGATCTGCAATTGCGGATGTATGAATAAGGATTTAGACATGCAACATGTTAAATGTTTATTTAAATGATAATAACACAGTTATGGGATGCAGTTTTTCCATCAGAACACACAAAGGGGGAGATTTATCAAACATGGTGTAAAGTGAAATTGTCACAGTTACCCCTAGCAACCAATCAGATTCCACCCTTCAATCCCCAGAGAGTCTTTGGAAAATGAAAGGTGGAATCTGATTGGTTGCTAGGGGCAACTGAGCCAGTTTCACTTTACACCATGTTTGATAAATCTCCCCTAAAATGTCTAGTTTATATAACAATCATTGCGAGAAAATACTACTTTACATAATATTACTTTTTGGAAAACCCACAATAACTGGATTTAAACATGCCTGGGATAAACATACAGTATATCTAGCCTAATATAATTACAAAGGAAATACTAAATGGACAACAGACTAGATGGATTAAGTGTTATTTTTCTGTCATAAATCTTTATGTTTCTATGTGTCATTCAGCAAGAGAAGTTCATTACCTCTGTAAAAGGCTGGTAATCACTGAACATACTTTAATTTTTTTTTCCATTTTAAATGTGTTACAAGAATCTCTTTAATTATTAGCAGTAATTGTGATAGGACTTTGTATCCACCCTAAGAAGATCTGCACAGGCTCATGTGCAGTAAAATATACTAGCTTCTAATGGTTGTTATACAACTAGCATAGTGTTTTATTGGATACAAGCTGCGGACGATGAATTTAACAATGAACTTGCTCACAGGATTTATGTGGAGGCGTTGCGTTTCTACACAAATCCTTGGATCCTTGGTGATGTAGGGACATTTTTAAGCCCGGAACAGAAAAACAAACAAACACGAGACTTAATAAATGCCCCCCCCCTTAATGTTGAGTGCCATGGATAATGGAACTAACTGGGTATGGAAGCCACTGCTTCATAGCTCATAAAGAGTGGATAACTTCAATGAGGAATAATGTTAAGTGAACATTTAGGTTCAATTTGGCCACTTTGGCTGAACCTCAACAAATAATTAAGTTCTGACTGATTCAGTTTAGCTTGACTCAGACCTCCCATTTATATTACTTTTATTTGATTTCCTGGGCCAGGTGCTAGGCGCCCAACTTAGAGTGTCCATTACAGTCAGCTAGAGAAGCTTTATGAATCAACAACTTAGATTGTCCCTACACTGCACCGAGTTAGCTTGCTGCCAACTGTTTTGGGCATGAAGGATTCCCAAGGTCTTGACCAGTACACTCAGCCTGAGGATTTTATTTTAGTAAGCCAGGGATACATAAAGGATCCTTAGCTTATTTTATATTCATGCAGTGCTGCAAGTATACAGTACTTGCAGCACTGTAAAAACCTTGTACACATCAGTTGGTGGTTCTGTTGAAGGAGGAGACCCGATGTAGGTAATAAGTGGAATTAAAGGACATGGATAAGCTAGTACATTGAAATGAGTAAAGGGATGTAGGAGGATGCAGAAATATAGATAACCTATTAGTTTTGCGCCATTACTTTGAAGTAATGTAGGAGTTACTAAAATAGAACAGATAAAATACATTTAGCTTTATTGGTGCTTCGCTCTCTGTAGCTTTACCTGTAATAAACAAATAAATAATAATAATAATAATAAAAATAATAATAATAATAATAATACAATTTTGAAGAACCTTTTTAAGTGGTGTGTGGCATATGTTTAAATGCATTTTTACTTTTACTGATTGTTATTTTTTCTTTCTTGAACAGGCAAAGAAAGTGTGAATGCATTCTCTTGAAAAGTTAACAGAATATAAGGCAGGTAAGAAGATTTTAAAAACACTATGCCCAGTTTTACTAAGATTGTCTGGCTTACAAATTCCCTCCACTTTTCTGACATTTTACACCCAACATGCACCAACTGACCACTTTAAACTTGGTCAGCTAAGTGCAAAGTAGATGAGCCAAAAACTGATGAAAAACCATTAATAAATATGTTGGGACATCTAAAAAAAACAGTCACCTTTTGGAGTTTTTGAGCTGCATTGTTGGAAAAAAGACAACATAAAGACATGATATATCTGGCAGTAAAATTTAGAACATGCTAAAAAGCTTTCTATATGTACACATATTGCCAAGGCATGTAATATAACAAGTTCAAAGGGAATTAAATAGCAAAAAAGCACAGCTTAAAGGGGAACTATTAACAGGTTAGATGAATCTAACCTGCTGACATGCCCCTATTGCACAGAAGACGCAGAGGAGGAAGGTATATCTCTTACCTTCCTCCTTGATGTCATTATGTTGCAGTTAGTCATGTGCTTCACAATGTGGTGAGAACGTTAGGAGCACTGCCCGTCCCCATAGAGCCGATTTAGCCAGGCCTCAGCCAGCCCACTCCATTCATAATCATTAGAAAGGGAAGGGACGGCCGGGGGCAGATTGGCACCACACTGGGTAATGTACACTAGTGTAAAAGTGAAAAAATTGATTGTGAAATAAAACATAATAAAAAATCCAATTTCCTACCCTAATAATAAAATGACATTTAAAAAACAAACAAAAATACTATACATGTATCTATCGCTACATCCCCAATGACCCAAGCTGTAAAGCTACATTAATATTTATAAGGCTGGGTTCACACTATGTATATTTGAGGCTGTATTTGGTCAGGTCCTCATAGCAACCAAAACCAGGAGTGGATTGAAAACACAGAAAGGCTCTGTTCACATAATGTTGTAATTGAGTGGATGGCTGCCATATAACGGTAATAAACTTCCATTATTTCAATACAACAGCCGTTGTTTTAAAATAACAGAAAATATTTGCCATTATATGGCGGCCATCCACTCAATTACAGCATTATGTGAACAGAGCCTTTCTGTGTTTTCAATCCACTCCTGGTTTTGGTTGCTATACAGCCTTAAATATACAGCCTCAAATATACGTAGTGTGAACATAGTCTTATACCGCATGGTACACAATGTAAAAAAAAAAAAAAAAAGCAGCCCTGGAATTGCTTTATTTTGTCAATGCGCCTCATGTCAATGTCATAAAAGAGATCGAAAAGTCATGTATATATATATATATATATATATATATATATATATATATATATATGTAAAACTTGTTATCAATATGAAAGGTACATCTTCCCGCAAAAAACAAGCAACATTGGCCCAAGTAAAACAACAATATGACTTCTGGGGTGGTGGTGCGGGGGGGAGCAATGAAAAAAGTAAGAAAATAGCTTGGTCACAATAGGATAGTCACAAAGGGGTTAGATGTCTATGCTGAATCCACTGTGATAATGACTGTATACATCCACTCTATACATTAACAAGACCTTTATGAAAACCTTCCTGGCCACCATATGTACAGTACCTTTATGCCAAATTTGGGGTCAATCCTTTTATACATTCTGTAAGGTCAGAACATTTAAACAATTGTTTTCCATGTGTCCGGTTTATTTACATGCCAAATTTGGGGTTGATTGGTCCAAGCTGATGCCAGACAGGTTGTAATAATGGCGAGTGAGTGCAGTATATGTCTTTCATTTCTTCACATTGAGCTGATAAAATAAAAGCTGGGGTCTGAATTGTTGCTTATGGCAATAAAGAATGCAGTGGGGGAACTTCACATTCAGATCTCAAGTAAAAAGTACACCGTTTTTTTCTTTTTAACCCCTTAAAGACCGAGCCAATTTCGATTTTTGCACTTCCGTTTCTTTTCTCCTTGTGCTTAAAAGGCCATAGCAGTTGCATTTTTTCACCTAGAAACCCACATGAGCCCTTATTTTTTGTGCCACTAATTGTACTTTGCAATGACAGGCTGAATTTTTTCATAAAGTACACTGCAAAACCAGCAAAAAAATAAATGTGCGGTGAAATTGGGAAAAAAAATGCATTCTGTTTATTTGGAGGGTTTTTGTTTTTAAGCTGTTCGCCCTGAGGTAAAACTGACTTGTTATATATGTTCATCAAGTCGTTATGATTACAACAATATGTAACACGTATAACTTTTATATTATGTGATGGCTTGTAAAAAATTCAAAACATTGTTAACAAATATATGTTCCTTAAAATCGCTCCATTCCCAGGCTTATAGTGCTTTTATCCTTTGGTCTATGGGTCTGTGTGAGGTGTCATTTTTTGCGCCATGATGTTATCTTTCTATCGGTACCTTGATTGCGCATATATGACTTTTATCCTTTGGTCTATGGGGCTGTGTGGGGTGTAGCTTTTTGGGCCATGATGTGTTCTTTCTATTGATACCTTGTTTGCGCATATGCGACTTTTTGATCGCTTTTTATTACAATTTTTCTGGATTTGATGCGACCAAAAATGCGCAATTTTCCACTCTGGGATTTTTTTTACAGTTCAGGTATGAATCAGGAATTAAATAAAGTAATAATTCGGGTGATTATGCACGTGGCGATACCAAATATATTTATTTATTTATTTTTATTTATAACATGGGCAAAGGGGGGGTGAAACAACAGTCAGATTCAATTCTATAGACATACAACTGCATATACCCAGGACATACCTTGGAAAGCACACATTAAACATTTGCGTGGAAGAAATAAACTAAATTAGATGAGAATAAAGACTTGATGATGCTTAAGCAATCTGTTTGCACTGCTATTATGTGATTGCAGCTATTTCGTTTGGATATAACAAAGCATGTATAGACAGAATTCATACATGTAATTTATTGTGCATTATAAATGTGATACAGTATCATACAGTGTGTGCAGATTTAATCTAACTGACCTTGGGACTCCTCAGTTGAGATCAATATGATATCCATTTCTGACTGTCTGAAAGGTTTATCTTTTCAGTACAAGAAGCTACAAAATCCCTACATACTGCTTCACATTTCTAATAAACGATGGTAAATGATAGCGGCCTGGGCAACACAGGGCTGGCAAAATCTTCAGAAAATAAGCAAACAGCCAAATTCAATTTTTAGTCGCATAATACTTTTCTAGGTGATTATTTTCCTGTTATATTTCTTTTGCTTTTACATGTTGCTGTGTTCACTAGAAGCCATGAGTTTCCTGTGTGCCTTTATTTTGGTAAGTGCTTTCTAATGATGTCCTTCCTGATATATACAGAGTGCTTTAAATTAAGTGCGTCAGGCCAGAGATGTGCAGCGCAGGCTGCCGATGGAAAAATGCTGCTTTTGAAGCATATTCACTTGGGCAGAGGAAATGTGAAGTGGTTAAAAGCCTTCAGGTAGATATAGCTTTTCACAGTCTTTTTTTTCTATCTGGTGATGCTAATGGCTTCTTCTGAACACTTCATATTTCTGACAGGTTAAACACATGCAGGATGAGGTGGGTGTATTTTGTCTGTCCAACATGTGCAAATGTCAGTAAATGAAATATGTGCATATGCTATTTTTTTTAACCCCTAGACGACCCTGGACGTAGGGTTACGTCATGGAAGTCTGTCCCCAGACGACCCATGACGTAACCTTACGTCATGGGTGTTATTCCCGCTATGAAGCGCGCTCCGGAGCGGAGCGCGCTTCATAGGAGGTGGGGGCCGGCTGCAGTGAGCAGCCGGGACCTCACCGGTAATGACACGCTGCAGCGATCGCGCTGCCGCGTGTCATTAACCCCTTAAACGCCACGATCGCGGCGCGACCGCAGCGTTTAAGTGTAAGTGACAGGGGGAGTCCCCTGTCACTTACCGATCGGGACCCCCGCAGTGTGACTGCGGGGGTCCCGATCGTTGAAACGGACTGCTGGAGGTCTCTTACCTGCCTCCATGCGGTCCGATCGGCGATCTGCTACACTGAGCCTGCACAGGCAGGCTCAATGAGCAGAGCGCCGATAACACTGATCAATGCTATGCCTATGGCATAGCATTCATCAGTGTAGAAATCTAAGTATTGTATGTACAAGTCCCCCAAAGGGACTTCAAAAGTGTAAAAAAAAAAAAGTTCAAAACACTAACACACTACCCCAAAACCCCTCCCCCAATAAAAGTCTAAATCACCCCCCTTTCCCATTATATAAATAAAACATATAAAAATGAATAAATAGATAAACATATAATATACCATAGCGTGCGTAATTGTCCGAACTATTAAAATATAACAAGCGTCATTGCGACCGGTAAACGGTGTACACGAAAAGAGGGGAAAAAGTGCGCAGATTACCGATTTTATGTTACATTATATATTTAAAAAAATCAATAAAAAGTGATCAAAACGTCCGATCTTCACAAATATGGTATTAATAAAAACTAGAGATCATGGTGGAAAAAATGACGCCCCATACAGCCTCATAGGTGAAAAAATAAAACCGTTATAAGCGTCACAATAGGCCCATTTTATTAATATTTAATTGCCAAAAAAAAGGATTTCATAAAAAAAAAATATATAACATTAGAGAATCTGTGTAACCTGCATATGGTTGTGTTCGGACTGACCTATAGAATAATAGTATCATGTCACTTTTACCATATAGTGCATTACGTAGACACAGGAACCCCCCAAACGGTACCATATTGCATTCTTATTTACGATTTCACCTATTTATATCTTCATAAATAATTTATTTGGAATTCCATCATACATGTTATGGTAAAATGAAAGACGCCATTACAAAGTACAACTATTCCTGTAAAAAACAAGCACTTACATGGCTTGTAGATAGAAAACTGAGAGTGCTAGAGCTCTTAGAAGGGGAGGAGGGAAAAACGAAAGCACTAAGATCAAAATTTGCGCGGTCCACTGGGTCATTTTGGGCCTGGTCCTCAAAGGGTTAAATAGCTTTTCACATGCACCCATTCATATTGCATATATATTATAAAGGACATACCACTGCTAAGGCCCACAAAATGAGGGAGTTGGACCAAAACAGACCTTTTGCCTATGAATCAGTACTTTGGAACAATCTCACCCTGATTCTCCCGTTCACCCTAGCAATTTCTTTAGACCTGTTGTTAGGATAGGGACAGGTAGACAAAAGGACAGGTGATCCATGACACTGGCACCCACCCCTTTGTCCCTAACTACTTTACTTAGATGCCCTAAACAGCAACGGACAACTGGACAGCAGTCCCTGATCTAACCAAAGTGCAATACAGAACAAAACAAGACATAAACAACACAATAGAAGCGAAGTCAGAAGTCTGAATCAATAACAGCCGAGCAGTACAGTACAAAAACGTGTCCAAGGGTCCAAGGTATTGCCAAAAAGGGAGAAGCCAGAAGTCAGATACCCAGAAATACAATGCAGGGTAAACACTTAGTTAAAATACACTAGTAAACTAGGCACTATCGCAGGCAAGGAACATGAAACAAGGGAAGGTACTTATGGAACCCCCCTTGCTGATAGCTCACTGCTGCGTCAGCTGTCAGTCAAAACAACTAATTACATGCATCTTATGCTGATTGGACAGGGTGCAGTGAAACCCGGGCCGCAGCTACATAATAATAAAGTGCTGCAGCGCTATAGCAGCAGGCCAGCTAACATTACCTGACCTGACCTGACTTGCTGACTTAACATTATAAAAAGAAGTCTTAACTTTAGACCACATTTAATTGGAAACTTAATATTTGGTTCAAAAGCCACCAAAATGTAAGTCTGTTAGTGCCTCAACAGACAAATATAGGGCACCAAAAGGGGTTATTATAACAGCTGGAGGCCCACAGGCTTGCTATTTACAAAATCCTATTAGGCTGGCTGCTTAAATTGGAGTATATTGGAGTATGCAAGTCATATAAAGTTTCCTTTGTGGACCAAAAAAAAAAAAAAAAATGCAACAAACATTAAAGAAAAAAAAGTTTACATAATTGGTCCTGCCACAACTACAATGGCCCTAAAATGAATGCATTTTTTTTACCCCTTAGTGACTGCTGTATCAGCTTTTTACAACGGTCACTACTCGGATTTATTGTGTCCCTGTCGGCTTTTAATGGCATGGACAGAATAAATGGTTCCAGAGCAGGAGCGCCAGTACCGCAGGAGATCAGTTGTCAGCATGACAGCTGATCTCCTGCTGCAACTACCTGGAGAGGTCATTTACTGTTCTGGGTAGTTTTAACCGCTGTCAAGCCGCTGTCAAGTCAAGCCCTATGACTGCCAAGTCAAGCCTTCTGAAGGTTCAACGGGATTGTCAGGGTGAAGCCTCTACACAGCCATGCAAGAGACATGGCTGTGTAGATTGCCTGTCAGCTCGTTGCTGACATAGGCAATACACTACAGTACAGTAGTAGTGCAGTGTATTGTAACAGTGATCAAAAGATCACTGCTTAGTATACACTAGTGTACAGTAATGTACACTAGTGTAAAAAAGGGAAAAAGAGGTTGCACCAAAAGACAAATAAAAAATCCCCCCCAGCCCTTCCCAATAATAAAATTGCATTATATTCCCTATACATAATAAAACATTTCATAAAACCACCTAAAAAACATAAAACCTATATATGTTTCTTATCATCACGTCTGTAACGACTAGAGATGAGCAAACCGGTTCGGCCGGTATGGGATCCGGTTTGGATTTTGCCAAAAATCAGATTCAGATATTTGGAAATCTGCTCCGATTATTTTTTCTTGCCTTCTTAAATGGCAGCCGCCATTCTAAAAAGCAGGAAGTTTTCCGGGCGGTAAAAGCGCTTTCCCATGATAGCCAGAACGCATCCAATCAGCAGGGACATCCAATCAGAGGGAGAGAGAGAGAGAGAGAGAGGAAGCAAGCTGTTGTTGTGTACTACAGACTGCTGAGAAGATATTGTGGGGAAGGAAAGGAAAGATTATGAGAGAAGAGAAACATCTAGTGATTGAGAGAGAAATATAGAGAGGGCGAAAGATAGATAGATTAGGCATTGGACAGAAAAGGGTGGATGGAACCAAAACATGCAGTACAGAAGTCCTATACTTCTGATGTGATATATAGTGTGTATATCACATCTGTCTTATCCTGAGAGACAAAAATACCTGGTTCAGGTGTATAGCATTGTATCTTTAAAAAAGTGCTCTCTCTCTCTCTCTCTCTCTCTCTCTCTCTCTCTCTATATATATATATATATATATATATATATATATATAAATATATACATACGCAATTTCTATACTTGGACCCTTTTGATTGAAAGTGTGTATATGACATCCGTCTTATCCTGAGAGACTAAAATACCTGTTTCAGGTGTATGGCATTGTTTCCTTAAAAAAGTGCTATATACCCAATTATTGACTACTGTTGCTCCCGCCTGGCCTCCATGTTGGCTACTGCTGCTCCTGCCTAGCCTCCATGTTGGCTACTGCTGATCCCGCCTGCCCTCCATGTTGGCTAATGCTGCTCCTGCCTGGCCTCCATGTTGGCTCCTCCTGCTCCTGCCTTTCCTCCATGTTGGCTACTGCTCCTCCAGCCTGTCCTCCATGTTGGCTACTGCTGCTCCTGCCTGGCCTCCCTGTTGACTACTGCTGCTCCTGTACTACCCTCAAATGACTATTGCTGGATCTTCGCTGGCCTCCAATGACTACTGCTGCTCCTTCACTGCATTTGTTTCCTTTTTCCTGCATAGACCCTGTAATGGTGAATTTCCTGCATAGACCCTGTAATGGTGAGTTTTCTGCATAGAACCTGTAATGGTGAATATTGAAGTCTAAAATAAAAAAAATTGACTTTGAGATATCGAAAAGATAATGATGTTACTGACATGTAGTATGCACAAGCCAAAAAGACAGAAATGGCTGCACATCGCACCCATGGCTGACACGAAAGCTTATTCAGCTATATTTAAAACCAACATCAGAAGTTAGTATATAATTTGGCCAAACCATATTGCCTCATGTACCACGTGCAGGTCTTCTGATACACGAGTCCCTAACCAAAAAACATCACTGTGCCGGTCAGCGACCACAATCCCCGCAAAACGTGCGCAAGCAGAGAAGGGGGTCCACGGAATGGCCCTGCAACCACATTGTCACAGGACCAGACCCTAAAGGGCCCCCCGGACCCCGCAGGCGCCACCGGCGGAAAAAGTGGACGCCAAGCAACACAAGTGTGAACAAGCTCTTACCTCTCTCCATTCCTCTGCAGGTAGAATGGGAGAATGCAAGGAGATCCTCCCCTTATGTACACAGGTGCTTCCTGCTAATTTGGATCACATGGGTCTTACAAAGCACGAGTGCTAGCCACAATGAAAAAAGGGACAGAATACATAAAATATGCACAAGCCAAAAAGACAGAAATGGCTGCACATTGCCCCCATGGCTGACACGAAAGCTTATTCAGCTATATTTGAAACCAACATCAGAAGTTAGTATATAATTTGGCCAAACCATATTGCCTACTGACATGTAGAGCCCTAAATTCAACCAAATACACTACCCCCATATCATATAGATGCTTTAAACTATGAAATCCGCAGAAATCCGAAATTCGGTGGGACCGAACTTTCTGAAGAAAATCCGGAAGTCCAGTCGGACCGAACTTTTGAAAAGTTCGCTCATCTCTAGTAACGACCCAATCTATAAAACTATTTTATTAATTATATCGGATGACACACTCTGTAAAAGAAAAATAGGAAAAAAAAGCGCCAGAATTGCTGTATTTTTTCTATTTGCTTCTGAAAATACGTAACAAAAGAGATCAAAAAGTCATATGTATGTAATATTGGTATTAGTAAAAACTACACATCTTCCCACAAAAAATTAGCATAAAGCCAGCTCTGTCCTGCGAAAAATAACACTATGGATCTTGCAATGTAGACAGTTTTTATCCTTTTTTTCAGGAAGATAGTTTCTATTGTGCCAAAGTGATAATAATTAAAAAAAACTATATAAATTTGATATCAACATAACCATAGTGACCCAGAGAATACAATAATTATGTTATTTTTACCGCATGCATAATAGCGTATGTTTGATATTTAATAAAACAGGAAAAATGTATGATAATTTTTCCAATTTTTCATGATATTTTTATGTTTTTAACAAAAAAAAAACCGCACACACAAGATAGTGACCAAATATTGCCCCTAATATAATGTACAATATGTTACGAAAAAACAATCTGAGAATCGCTAGCATACATTAATGCATCACAACGCTATAACTGCATAAAGTGAGAGAGGTCAGATTTTGAAAATTTAGCTTGGTCATTAAAGCCCAAACTAGCTGCAGCACTAAGGGGTTAATGTTGTATGTACCCTAAAACGGTGTCAATGAAAATTGTTGTGACTTTGTAATTATTTGCCTCTCTGCTGTCTGGAGTTGAGTATTCAACCCTGGCATAGCATTTTGTGACTGTATATTGAGCTATTTTCCTGTAAAAAGAATAAATGAACTGAGCATATTTTGTATGTTTCTTTGATAAAGCCAGGATTGCCTGGGGTTTGAAGAAGAAGAAAGATATATTTGGTCCTGACCCGAGAGTATTCTTACTCATCTGTAATACTGCTTAGGGACAATGTAATCTCTCAGCACCTGTACTTCAGGGCCACTGAGGAATAAACAAGTTTCATTTGACTCAAAGCAATTAGATGTAATTGGAAAGGCCCAATTTAGATATAGCGTCATGATGGTTTTCTGTAAATATTTAGATGGATATTTGGTGTGTGACATTGCAGGAAATGACACAGTGTAGGTGTCTGTACAATGCATAAAATCCCAATGCAAGGACTGTGTGAATGTAATCTAATGTTATGAATACAAACAGTCACCGCTTCTGTTAAAGATAGATTAATTTAATCAGCCTTGGACTGACCTGAAGAATTCTGTTTCTAATTAGCTAACAGGATGCATTAACATTCTATTATTATTAACTCAACTACATTATAAACAAAAGTTTATTTTGCAAACAGATCACAAGTAAAATAAATAGAAAAAAACCCTCATTGTTACTATTCTTGCAATTTGTATCAATTGCTTTTAATTCTTTTCCAACTCTACTCTCTCTCTCTCTCTCTCTCTCTCTCTCTCTCTCTCTCTCTCTATATATATATATATATATATATATATATATATTATTATTATTATTTTTTTTTATTATTATTATTATTTTTATTGAGTTGTCCAGATATCTTTAAAAAAGGGACAATTTTCACCCTAAAAACAGTGTCACTCTTGTGCATGAGCTGTATCCGGTATGGCTGCTCATTCCTTTGACTGTATATTGAAATAGATGAGCTACTGTACAATTCCACAGTGGATACATGTGTATTTGCTTGACGTACAGACATAATTAAATTGGTTCCTTTGTTCCTCGAACAGTGATGCATTTTTAAATCAAATTAACCATTAACCGATGTAAATTCTATATACCTGGTAGAGTAAACAGAAGTACAGTCAAGGCTCCAGCATGGCTGCAGCTTATAGCTCTGTGTCCTGAGGAGGCTCATAGGTGAGGATCATGTGATCTGTACACTAGTGAACTAAATGTGCCAGGAGACCAAATCTGGATAGTCTAGTTTAATCACATTCATATGACTGTGCTCAGCAGTGACACCTATAGTAGTTACAGGTAATGATATGGTAAATGTATGAGGGAGCTGATCTGTGAACTACTGAAACGAATGCCAGGAGAATGCATCAGGAGAATCTAGTTCAATCACTTGCATATGACTGAGCTCAGCAGTGACACCTATGCCAGTTACAGGTACTGATTCAGGGTTAATGTATGAGGGAGCTGAAAAGCAGTAAAGCTTCAAGTAGTATGTTTAGCATATAGCTGGCAACTGTGCTGGCAACAAAACTGGAGCTCTTGGCTCAGAAGATAACCTAATCCCAACAGATCAGCTGGATGGATGTACTCTGTGTTTTATTACTTTTATTTCCTAGCATGGGTGGCTGAAAAGCCAATGTCAGTGTGACAGTCAGAGAGCTGGAGCTGCTGTGCTGGATTCAAATTTTCACCTTGGCTTTAGTTTAAGATGAACTAATCTTTGCCAGGAAAGTGAACTAGATCATTTAGTCCACTTTTGAAGACCATTTTTAACTGATCATTCACAAACTTTTGACAAAGTTTCTGCCTTCATTTTATATTTATGTTTATTTAGACTACTTTGTGTGTGTTAATATTATTTATTGCCCATTAAAGGGGTTGTCCGGCGATAAAAAATTATTCACAGAATAACACACATTACAAAGTTATACAACTTTGTAATGTATGTTATGTCTGTGAATGGCCCCCTTCCCTGTGTCCCACCACCCCCACCCGTATACCCGGAAGTGTGGTGCGCTATACATTACCTGTCACGTGCCGACCATGGTCTCCGATCCTCAGCAGTGACGTCTTCTTCGGGAGGCCGCGGATCTTCCCGAGTGCCAGCCGCCCTCTGCAGCGTCATCCGAAGCTCAGCCGCGATTGGCTGAGCATAACTGTGCTCAGCCAATCACGGCTGAGCAGCTGATGACGTGGCCGCGTCATCAGCCGCTCAGCCGCGATTGGCTGAGCACAGTTATGCTCAGCCAATCGCGGCTGAGCTTCGGATGACGCTGCAGAGGGTTGCCGGCACTCGGGAAGATCCGCCGGCCTCCCGAAGAAGACGTCACTGCTGACGATCGGAGACCGTGGACGACACGAGATGCGGTGAGTATAATGCACCACACTTCCGGGTCTAGCGTGGGTGGGGGGAAACACGGGGAAGGGGGCCATTCACAGACATAACATACATTACAAAGTTGTATAATTGTGAATAATTTTTTATCGCCGGACAACCCCTTTAAGGATATGTTCACACTTTGTAATGACAACGGTCGTTGTTTGACATGGCTGTGTCAAATAACGGCTGCTGTTTTACATAATTTTCTTTAATTTTGATTGTGGGCACATTTGGGTGTGCTGCAATCCAATAACCATTCACCTCAATACAATGTATGTCCATGGGCAGGGCTATACATTGTGAGAACATTGTCAAGTCAATTATTACCATGACCGCAGGGGAACAGCGGCCGTTGTGCAATACATTGTATGCATAGGATTTAACATAGTGAATTCTTTTTTTTTTTTTACAATTACAAGAACGGCCATTGTTAAAAGTGCTAACAGCGGCCGTTCTTGTACAAAAAATACACTGTATGAACATAGCCTTAATATTTTCAATCCAGTCCATTTTTCCTAGATGAACATTTGTGGCCATCAAATCGTCAGCAAATAAATAAGAAAAAAATTATATGATATTATGGTATTTCTGAAAAAAGGCTAAATCTTTGCTGTTTACATGTATCTAAAACACACATTCACTACTTTTTTTTTTTTTTTTACCTTTTATCTGTGCCTTCACTATAAATTCTTACTACTCGCATTTATAATAAGTTCCATTCCCAGTAGTCAGCTGATCAATAAAGCTTATACATTTGTTGGAGATGGTATAAATCTTTCTATTTGAACCCAGGTAAGTAAGGCCCATTACTTATTTAAATCAGATTGAAATTACTTATTTATAACACCACTATGAATTTGTGATTGGAATTTTCAATTTCATGTAAAAGAAATTTTGAAGATTTGCAACCAGTACTTTAAAGTCTTTCTCTCTTCATCATAACTTCTGTCTGTGCCTTGTCTAGTCCTTTTAAATAACTTGTTTTGATGTGCCTCAAATGCTGGAAGTGCACTCTGTATTGATATATGCCTGAAAAACACCATTAGACTGTGTCATATCGAAGAGCTAAAGAATATAAATAGTCATTCAGAGTTATATAAGAAAAAAGAAAGGCGTTTTCAATGACACACAACCTTTTATTCACAGTATGTGAAGGGGATTTTTCCAAATTATTCTACCCAATTTTTTTTCCAAATAAATAATAGAATTTAATATGCAATGTTTCATAACATGTACACTAAGCGTGTAATGGAGCCATAATGGAGAACTACCAGTGTATGTGTTTGTATTATGTACTAAGGACTACAGTGAAAACATAAAACATAAAGTTATATGCTTATTGCAGGAACACTGTGATAGCATACTATTTTTAATGATATATAAAAGTGGTAAAATAGATGATACTGCCCCATTTTTTGCCATGATTTTCCAAAATTGTGGGAAAATCTGTATGGTCTTACAGCAATTTCAGAAAATGGAAGTATAGCTACATTCCCACAAGATCTTATTTGGCTGTTTTGTAGCTGTTTCTTCAGACGAACGTCATTTTGGCACCAAACGAGGCCAGTTAGACTGCCGCATTATGGTGCCAAATAATGTCCATTCCCCCCCAAAAAACAGACTCAAAACGCCCCCCCCCCCCCCGAAAAAAAACAAAAAACAAAACACGTTGTGGTAGCCTAAACAAGTACACAAGTAACATAGTACTCAAGTAACCTAGCCTAAACAAGTATCTGCAAAATGTGAAAAGTGCCTCAGAGGCTTTGTCTAGTCCATCTTCTTTCTAAAATGCCTACTCTGGCTATATTCACACAGAGTATTGTGCTCAGTATTTATTTATTTTTTTTACCAAAATCAGGACTGGGTTAAAAACACAGAAAGGATATGCTCACACAATGTCAAAAATAGAGAAAGGCTATGTTCACACAACATCAAAAATGGAGAAAAAATGTCCGATTTCGCTATTTAAAAAAAATGTCCATTTTTGCAGCAATTTAACTGACTTCAATGCAATTGCATTGAAGTCAATGGGAAGACGAAATGTCCTATGCACACAATGCATTGAAAAACAGACGTTTTTGCCGCGGACGTCAAAATAATGAACATGAACATTATTTTCGGACGTTTTTTGCAAATAGCAGACATTTTCTATTAGTTGTTCACACACAGTTCTTCTATTGTCACCGTTCTTTTTCCGTTTTTACTATTAAATTCAATGGATTTTTCAATTAAGCCACAACAAAAGGGCAATTAGTAACCCCAAACTAAAATAATATGCAAACACCAGTCATTGCACTAAGGGGATGCCAGGCTTCGAAAAACTTCCGTTATTTTAGACTCAAAATAATGGATGTCATTTTAAACAGAGCTGAAAAAAACATTGTGTCAACATAGCCAAAAGGTGGCCGATTTTGAAATTTAAAGTCATGTCCGTTTTTACAGCGATTTGATGGACTGCAATGGCAATACATTGAAGTCAATGGAAAGATCTACGTCAAATGTATTGCATAACAGACGTTTTGCTGCGGACATCAAAATAATGAATATGATCATTACTTTTGGACGTCTTTTGCAAACAGTGGACGTTTTTTATTAGTAGTTCACACACAGTTTTTCTTTTGTCACCGTTCTCTCTCCGTTTTGACTATTAAATTCAATGGACTTCTCAATTAAGACACAGCCAAAGGCCAATTAGTAACCCAAAACTAGAATAATGTACGAAACCAGTCATTGTACTAAGGGAGGCCAGACAGCTAAATGACGTTCATTATTTTAGACTCAAAATGAAGGGCGTCATTTTAAACGGAGCATAGAAAACGTTGTGTGAACATAACCAAACTGTGCAAATCTTTTCATTATATATAGTGATGAGCGAATAGTGAGATATTCGAATATTCTATCGAATATTCGATCCCATTAAAGTCTATGGGAACAATTATTTGATTAGTGAAAAACATCTATTTGACCATTTGGAGGGTGAAACCGGAAGCTGGGGGGTTTGAACGCTTATCGAAAATTTATCGAATATTCACGGGATATTCGTACGAATATCGAATATTCGAATATCTCACTATTCGATCGAATATCTATTCAATCGAACAGTATTCGCTCATCACTAATTATATATTTTCAGTACCGGTTCCACCAATCATTTTGGCCCCAAATACTGACCAAATGTATGTATGAACATAGCCTTTATTTGATTAGGCCCCGTTCCCACTGAGCTCAGTGTCCTGAAGTGGGTGAATGGGAGAGCGTGCGCACGTCCGCTCCTGCCGCTCTCCGTTCAAAGAAATGAGATGTTAATTATTTGAGCGGAGAGGTGAAGAAGCGGACGCGCGTGCACCCTACCATTCACTTACTGCAGGACACTGAGCGTGGCGGGGTTCCGCGGTGGAGAGCCGTTTTTGCTCAGTGTGAACTGGGCCTAACAATGGAAATTGTTGAGTTAACCATAGTTAAGATTTATTTATAAAACCAACCATCACTTTACAAAGAGTCCTTTACTTCCTGAGGGCATGTTCACACATGATTTTGGCTATAATGTTCAGCTGTAAAAACAGTCAATGGTGTT
The DNA here is from genome assembly GCF_027789765.1 of Dendropsophus ebraccatus. Taxonomy (NCBI): domain Eukaryota; kingdom Metazoa; phylum Chordata; class Amphibia; order Anura; family Hylidae; genus Dendropsophus; species Dendropsophus ebraccatus. Next base: position 70,945,896 of record NC_091456.1, read on the forward strand.
TTTTGCAACTTATCTACAAAATGCACTGTATTATTTGATAGCTGGTAATAATGGCCACAAACAACAGTATGATAACATCAGCTGCAAAGAATGATATAATTGACAGCTGCAGTGAATTAGAATAATTTAACGGACAGATGATATTTGACATAATTTCACATCAAAATTGCCCAATTTTTTAACATTTTCTTTTTTTAATGGAAAAACTGTTTTACAGCTAACAAACAGCTAATTTTAGTGTGTGTGACCGTAGCCTTAAGCTGTCACAACATGTGATAACTGATGTATCTTATTAAAGCTGGGATATAAATTGGTTGCGATAAAAACAAGTGGCATCTATGCAAATTCACATTAGATAGCTAATGGCCTCTTACTATTAATTCACTTAATAACAATTTGATTGGCCATTCCATCATATTGTCAGATTGTCTAGGACTTTAACAAGCAACAAAATGAGATCCCCAGCATCTCGTCTCATTTGATGCATTGTAAAATAGTAAAATACTGTTCCCACTCTTTCATTGTGAGGGTCTACTAGATTAATGTAGTACATCTTAAGATTTGCATGAAATTGTGATTACCATAAAGTAGTGGCCATATTACATCTGCTCATTTAGTTTGCTAAGTTCTGCTTCATTTTGTGATACTATCTAAGTGATCTCATAATTGGTGCACTGCAAGACAGATTATTACTTGACTATTTGGTAATTGAGATGTCTCAGGGGTAGCTTCCTAGAACTAGTTCTTAACTAAGGGGCTTTTGTGATGATTTTCTATAAAACAGTACTTAAAGGGAACCAGTCATCACATTTGTGCTGAATAGGCTCCCAGAACGGCTGCGCAGATCTCACATATGGCTCTCCTATCTTGTTGGGGGTTGCTGGCTCCGTTGCTTTATGCCCTAATAAAACGCTGTTTAATCCGGTATGAGAGGCAGGGGGAGAGCCGTCAACTAGGAGTGATTGACAGGCAATTGCTGTTTTCCAATAATGACGTTAATAGCAATCATGATCATTGATAATGTTCAAAATTACAAACACACACACACACACACACACACACACACACAAAAAAAACACTATGGGAACATAGCCTTAATCTGTTCACACATCATTTCACTTTTGCACACAGTTATGTTTGTATATGGCTTTTATTTTACTATATATGAACATAGCCTACACATGAGGGGAAAGATATTGAAATGAAAAGAATATAAGTATAGCATGTTCATGCGGACTTTTGTATATATCTACCTTATCTTTTTAGCCTAGTTTTATGTATAAATGTTTTCTTTCTTCCCCCTTTTCATTTAAGAGGATTAGGTACCTGTTTTTATTAATGTAGCAACAGCATGGTAAGGCTATGTTCACACAACGTTTAACAGCGTCCCTTGCATAGCAATGGACGCCGTTAAACTGCTGGCCGCCAGGCTGCAATCAAGACGTTCCTGCAGCTGGTACCTCTGTATTAGCTGCAGGAACATTTAGTTTTTAACATTGACTTGCAGGCATCGTTGGGTGTGCCCGCAAATCAATTAACCATTCACTTTAATGTAATGTGCAGCCACACATTACATTGTGTCAACAGCTATTATTTCTGGACGCTGTTCTTTACTGAAAATTTACATTGTGTGAACATTTCCTAACAGAACATACATAATGTATGTTTATAGCTAACGCATTCAACCATTTTCTTACATTGGTTAAACTGTTGCTTTTTTTTTGAGAATCAGACTTTATGAAGACCGCCTACCAATGTAGGACTTCTCAACTATAATTTTATCAATAGACTTAATGCTGTTTTAGTAGCCATCAGTAGAATTTGTAGTAAACACAGCAGGTAACAATTCCTGACATGACAAAGGACATACGAGTGTTTACACATTCTGGTTTTTAATTGCATTTATTAAACACAAAGCAAGGAACAGATCATAAATAGAGAACACATAGAAAGGAAAGAATGAGACTTTTTTTAAATTCATTTCTGGCTTTGGATTAAATAATTGCAATTGGAAACCTGAACATGTGAACAAATCCCAATGTTTGATATTGAGTTAATAATTATTCTGCTTTGTGCCTTTATGAAGAGGAAATATAATAAAATATCAATCTTAGGCTAGGTTCACACTTGGTAAGAGACCGGCGGGTCTCAGAAAAGATCATCCTTGCCAGTACTGCAGTACCGTCCGGAGGATCTTTTTTTTTTTTTTCCCCCAAACATTTTATTGAAAGGCTTTCTCAGGGTTGTACATCATTAGACATAGTAACATAAAAACAACAGTCATGTACAACTCATATAGCAAAAGGACAATAAAGATAGTAAAGTTATCACCTCTCTCCCCCATTTCTCATTTTCATCATAAAGTACTATACAAATTACAGTTCATAGCCGGTCTTCTATATGTATTACCATTTGGATTAGTCATTGTAGCAAGCCACATATTCATGACAGACGGATAATCCGACTAATATCAGAAAAGTGATATATAGGGGTTCCAGGAGAAAATATGATATAAACTAAACTTAACTCACCAACTGGCAGAACTCTCTCAGGGTCCGTCTCACCACCACTCTCCACGTGGGCGTGATAACTGTAAAGGAGGTACCACAACAGAAATCGTGACATAGGCCAATAACACTTCATCTCACCAAAGTCAACATATCCCACGTAATGGGCGCCAGTCTCCCCCTTACACATAGAACCCTACAGGTATAGTGAAAACTGTCATGTTTCTGCGGCACTTACATAGTGTGAACATAGCCTTAAGCTATATAAACTCTGTTGCAATAGATTTTGCACTATTAGATATTGATGCTATAAGGTGGAATAATGCACAAAAGCCATTGGTGCCATTAATATACTGTTGTCTTCCCAAATGTTAGTAAGACATATTGCTTTGAATTCCAATGATTCCAATATGATGCTATTAACTGTAGGGGGTCACTGTAAACATATTATAAGATATTGTAGGGGTAAGGCTGGGTTCACACTACGTATATTTCAGTCAGTATTGTGGTCCTCATATTGCAACCAAAACCAGGAGTGGATTAAAAACACAGAAAGGATCTGTTCACACAATGTTGAAATTGAGTGGATGGCCGCCATATAACAGTAAATAACTGCCATTATTTCAATATAACAGCCGTTGTTTTAAAATAACAGCAAATATTTGCCATTAAATGGCGGCCATCCACTCAATTTAAACATTGTGTGAACAGAACCTTTCTGTGTTTTTAATCCACTCCTGGTTTTGGTTGCAATATGAGGACCACAATACTGACTGAAATATACGTAGTGTGAACCCAGCCTAATATGGTAACTGGCAATTTTTTAACTGTATGATGGACCTTACAGGTTGAAATAACACACAAAGTTGAAATGTAAATCTACTCTACACATCACCTCCAAGTCTGGCAGCTTCTATAGCATTTTATAGACATTCCTATATATGTTATATATACTTGGTCCCAATCCTGTTGTCAATCCTTTCAAACATTAGTGATATACTGACCTCCATAAGCCCAGCCCTAGAGGAAACATTAACATTTTCATCTCTGTTAATTGCTATACATCATATTAAATATCTTAAGGGTAGAATACAAATCAGATCATTCCCTGAATTGGTAAGAATTCATAGGTAGTGATCTCTTTAAAACTCTGTACCTAAAAAGTCCCACCTGGCCTCATTTCAAGGTAAAATACAAGAAATATTAGAACTGCTTCACCAATTTTTATCAGTACTATCAGAAAAATTCTCTTATAATTCATTGCAGTGAATTTGTGAGTGCTTTAAGGCACCTATTTTAAATTCAATGAATGCAGCTACTATCTTCTACATTGTTGAGGATTTGCAATGTCCAAAAAATGTTGTTAGCTTTACAGCCGTCCCTTTAAAACTACTGTTTTTATTTAAATCACGTAAAAATATCCATATAGATAGAAAATTGGACACTTCATAAAAAAACATAATGTGCATATAACATATAGTCTTACAAACATTAACAAACAAGCACGCTCACCTCCATTCAACCTGCACTATAGAAGTTGAGTGTAAAACTTCAGACAAAACAATTGCAGCTTCAGAACGGATAACGGCTAGCACCATCTACTGATAAGGAGGAAAATTACATCTTACATCAATAAATAGACTATTAGGTCTGTTTTATAGTTAAGATAATTTGGGAAACGGAGCATAAATTTAGACTCCAAAATGCTTCTCTATTTAACAGTCCAAGCTGCCAGTAAACCCCTCCCCCTGATATTTCTTGTGACTTCTTTTATGCCAAAAACGTGAAAAATTGTACATCCTGTTATAATCAAAAGCAGAATAGCCAAACATCTCCAAGATATTGCAAGAAGAAATACCAATATGTCAGGGGCATCACAATACTTTGCGGAAGTACATATTGGGGATGTACAATTTTTCACCTTTTTTTTAGCATAGAAAAGTAACAAGAAATATAGGGAGGGGGGAGGGACTGGCAGTATAGAGTCCCAATTTTCCATCTGTAAAAATAGTGCTTTTAAATAGACAGCTATGTCGCTAACAACTTTCTTTGGACATTGTGGATATCGTTAGAGGGTTTGTCCGCTGTTAAGCATTTGCGGTCCAGTTGCGGTGTCACCAGAGCCTTCACTTCCCACACAAACTTGTCTTGGGAGTGACAGCCTGCTCAGTCAATCACTGACCATGGGGCTTTCTCGTCACAGTCAGTGATTGGCTAAGTGGGCTGTCACTCCAGACATCTAGCGTGTCATCCAAAAATGACTTTCAACCCTGCATTTTATCACGTTGATCAATAGTAAAACCACACTTTATTTTTATGCATTTCAACACTGAAATCATTTTAAAAACATTGCTTTAAGAAAAACAAAAGGCAATGTATACATGTGTAGGCGAGTATTTATCCTTATGAAGATGTGTGTATGTGACAGTGTAGATCTTAGCTAATTAGTAAAGGTAATATTTACTCTTTGCTCACTTGTCACATAATAAAGAAGTAAAGATGTTATTGCTAGCATAATATTTGATTGATGTTTACTGTCACAGCCCAAAAAGATATGATAGGAAGTCTGCTATCTTTGGCAGTTGGTGCTCAGTGAGGATGTTCCGCTTGTCCTCGCAAATTACAGCTTCATTTGTTTTATTCCATTTCATTAATCTCCTGTGTGAGTCTGTGGCCAATAATGTGACTGCTGCTAGTTTTGACGAGAGAATTAATTACAAGTAGAATATTGCACTAAGAAGGCTGACACAGGGTGATTCGGGAAGGATTTAGATAGAGTTTTAATTAACTCAGTGGATGTATAGTTGCATTAAAATACAGCGTTTGTAGAAATGCATACTAGCAAATCCGTGTTCTAGTAATCCTCCCTGCAGATGTGAGATAGGCAATTTATTACATGTATTTCAAAGAGTTT